>NW_024879144.1:610299-716774 GCF_018340385.1 Cyprinus carpio | reverse complement strand
AGTTATATGAAAACTAATACAAGTAGATTAATAATAAAAAGGACTTACTTCATGTTTATCTTCCACTGGTTCAAAGCCGCTTCGTTCTTCTTTCTGAGGTAATCCCAAATCTTATTCCTGTCAGCAGTCTTATTGAGGTGAATTATGTCTCATTCCTCTCAGCATGGAGCGAGGTCTCGCTGTAATGAAACCAGAACTCGAATGGGATCCATATGCAGGCTTTATGCAGCAACTCGGTAGTCCGTAAAGGCAATGGTTCGTACCAGCAATATCAGAAACGTAGGGAGAACAGAGAATCAAAATCCAGTAACAAGGCGAAGGGTCGGTAGGCAGGCAGCAAAAGGTACGTAAAGGATATCAGACAAAAACAGGATCGGCAACAGGGAAAATAAACAAGGGTAGTAACGCTCAGAAAGGACAGACACAGCAAATCAAGACTTTCGCGCTAATCTCTTGTGATAGTCATATATATACACAAGTCAGGATGAATTGCACCTGTGATGGTGATCAGGTCCGAAGGACGGGGCTGTGGGAAATGTAGTGTAGTCAGTGTTAAGTGAATGGATGGATGCGTGTGTGTCAGTATTCAGGTGAGGGTTTGCACCTATGACTGGCCAGGCAGAGGGACTCACGGGGTTCGTCTCCGTGACCGAGCCCCACCCTGCGAGCGACTTCCTGCGCGCGAGGAGGGCAAACGACGTCGGGGTCTACAACGGGGCTCGACGGGGCCGGTCTTCACGGGGTCAGGGTGTAAAATGATGAAATTCATTGCTGAGAGGGGATCTAGAATATCCTCAGGAATTTACCCAAGAGCGCTCCTATGGCCCGTACCCCTCCCCAGTCGACCAGATACTGCCAGGATTCTTCCCCGATGTCTGGATATTCAAGTCATTCCTGGACTTGGTAAGCCTACCTCGCCCTATCAATGGTGATGGGTTGAGGGGCCTGTTCACGGGACCTCCCTCTACATCGTCTCTGGGACCAGCAGCGGGCTTGAGCAAGGAGACATGAAAAGTAGGAGAAATACGGTATTGTGTTAGGAAGTGCGAGCCGGAAGGAAACTGGGGTTATTTGTCTGATGATCTGGAATGGACCCACGTACCTTGGACTCAGTTTGCGGCATGGAAGCTGGAGACGGAGATCCCGTGTTGATAGCCACACCCATTGACCCTGCTGGTAGTTGGGACCTGGGCGCCTTCTGCGGTCCGCTTGCTCCTTTTGCCTTCGAACAGCGTGTTGAAGATGAACATGAGCCCGATTCCAAAACCTCCTCACTGACGCGCGTCATCCAATCGTTCACGGCCGGCACGTCCGCTTGGATCCCCTGACCATGGGAACATTGGCGGTTGGAACCCCAGTACACATTTAAAGGGAATTCAGAAACCAGTTGAGGGTTTGAGAAGGGAGTTCTGCGCATATTCAGCCCATAGTAAGTATTGAGCCCAATCGTCCTGATTCTGATTGCAGTAGGTTCTAAGGGAAAGCGGTTCAATTCTTGGTTGAGCCTCTCTACTTGTCCGTTGGCCTGGGGATGATAACCAGAGGTGAGGCTGACATTGACATTCAGGGCTTTGAAGAAAGCTGACCATAGTTGAGAGGTGAATTGAGGTCCTCGGTCTGACACGATGTCTTCGGGTAAGCCATATAACCGAAAAGACCCAATTGCAAAGATGTTCCGCAGTCTGGAGAGCTGTGGGTAGTTTGGGTAGTGGAATGAGTCTATGGCAATGTGAGACCATGGTCGTTGTGGAATGGGGAGTGGTTGAAGCAGGCCGGCGGCAGATTGTTTGGAGGATTTGTTTATGGTACAGTTGTTGCACTGTTGTACGTAGTTGGCTGTGTCCTTGTGTAGTGATTCCACCAGAAGCGGTTCTCCAGCTGATCAATGGTGGCTGTGATACCTGGGTGACCGGATGATGGATGGCAGTGAACCTGACTGATGACTTGACCACGAAGATGTGCAGGAACAAAGATTCTGTCGACTGGACAGGCCACTGGGGTTTCGTTTTGCTCCCTGTATTGTTGCAGCAGAGTCATGATGTCCCATTGAATGGGGGCAACTACCACATGAAAAGGTAGGATGGGTTCCGGATCTATTGGAATGTCCTCCTCCTCGAACTGACGTGAGAGAGCATCCGCCTTGGGTGTTCTTGGAGCCGGGTCGATAAGTTACAGAGAAGTCAAATCGGGTGAAGAACAAGGACCATCTAGCTTGACGAGGGTTAAGGCGTTTGGCAGTGCGTAAGTATTCCAGGTTCTTATGATCTGTCAGTACGGTAAACGGGTGAATTGATCCCTCTAGCCAGTGCCTCCACTCCCCGAAGGCTGCCTTCATGGCAAGAAGTTCCCGGTCCCCGACACTGTAGTTGCGTTCCGCGCTGAGTTGAGTTTAGTTGATAAAAAAAGTAAAAGGCACAGGGATGAAGCTTAGCAGCGGGGTCGTGACGTCTGGGACAGGATAGCTCCGATACCTGTGTTTGATGCGTCCACCTCAACAACGAAAGGTAATGAGGGGTCAGGGTGGCAGAGGATGGGCGCGTTGCTGAATCGTTGCTTCAGGGTTTGAAATGCCTTGTGAGTGGGTTCGGACCATTGTAGTCGGTGAGTTCCTCTCTTGACCATTGAAGTAAGTGGGGCGACAACCGTACTGAAGTTTCTGATGAATCTTCTGTAAAAGTTAGCGAATCCTAGAAATCGCTGTAATTCCTTGAGGGTTGTGGGTTCAGGCCAGTTAAGAATGGCGTTGACCTTCCTTTCGTCCATGGCCACCCCTCCGGGACTGATTATGTACCCTAATAATGTGGCTGGAAGTCATGTGGAATTCACATTTCTCAGCTTTGGCGTACAAATGGTACTTGATGAGGCGTTGAAGAACTGATCGGACGTGTTGTACATGTTCTGGAAGTGTGTTGGAGTAGATCAGGACGTCATCAATATACACGATCACAGATATGTTCAGCATGTCTCTGAAGACCTCGTTAATAAATGACTGAAACACAGATGGACTATTGACCAGTCCGAACGGCATCACAAGATATTCGTAGTGTCCAGTGGTTGTGGAGAAGGCTGTCTTCCGTTCATCTCCCTCTCTAATGCGAATGAGATTGTATGCGCACCTCAGATCCAGCTTGGTGTAGTACTGAGCAGTGCGAAGCTGTTCCAGGGCTGTAGGAACCAACAGAAGTGGGTATCTGAATTTTACAGTCATTTCGTTGAGTCCACGATAATCAATGCAAGAGCGAAGACCACCATCCTTTTTTTTCACGAAAAAGAACCCGGATGAAGCAGGGGATGTGGACGGTCTAATGAAACCCTTCTGGAGTTCCTCATTGATGTAATCCTTCAGTGGCTTCGGACTCAGGTTGAGACAATGGGAAGATGCGACCCTTTGGGGGAGAATGCCCTGGCAGAAGATCGATTGCACAGTCATATTTACGGTGAGGAGGTAAGGTGTTGGTTTGCTCCTTACTGAAAGCCTCTATAAGATCAGCATATTCCTCTGGAAGGTCGAGAATGGACTCTCGTGCTGGAGAGAGTGACACGGAACAGACAGGAATGGGTTTGACCAGAGAAAGACAGTTCTGTTGACAGTGATTGCTCCATTTTTACGATTTGGCCCTCTCTCCAGGAAATCTGTGGATTACGCAGACGTAACCAGGGTAATCCAAGAATCACGGGAGTGTGAGATGTGGGGAGAATGTAGAATTGAATCCTCTCCTTGTGAAGTAATCCAGCCGCCATCAATAGTTTGCGAGTGAGGTGAGTGATGGATCCAGAACCCATTGGTCGACCATCTATTGTCTCCACTGAGAGAGAGGTAGAGCATGAAATCAGTCGAATGTCATACTACTTAGCAAACTCCTCCGAAATGAAATTGCCAGCCGCCCCAGAATCAAGTAAAGCAGAGGTAATGATTTGTTTGTCGTTTATCCACAATTCGACTGGAATGCTTACACACTGGGTATCACACATGGAAGTGAGAGGAGTACTCACCGAGCGTTGTGAGGAGGTAGATGCACGAGTAAGGCAGTTGTTACGTTGATGGCCAGGTAAGCCACAGTACATGCACAGTCTATTAGAGATGCGTCGATCTCTCTCCTCAACAGACAGATGGTAAGTATTAATCTGCATGGGTTCAGTATATTCATCAGACGGCATGGAAACTGGGCGGTCAGTGCGACGATAACTGGGTCGTCGGGTACGTTGCAGATTATCAATGGTAATGGCAAGTTCAATGAAGCTATTAAGATCTCTGCCCTCCTCTCTGCATGCTAGCTCCGCTTGAAGATCATAGTTCAGACCCTTGCGAAAGAGTACCTTTAACGTGTCGTTCACCCAGTTGGTTTGTGCCGACAGTGTGCAAAATCGTAGAGCGTAATCAGCCACCGTCATTCTGCCTTGAGAAAGTTCCAATAAGCGATCTCCATCTCCTTTTCCCTCCTTAGGATGATCGAATACTGCTCTGAACTGTTGTAGGAAGTCATGAAAGGAGGAGAAGGCAGAACCATCGGAGCCCCATACAGCAGAAATCCATTCCAGTGCTTTCTCGGTCAACAGAGAACAAACAAAGGCGATCTTCCCAGTCTCAGTAGTATACAGCGTGGGCTGCTGTTCAACAAACAATGAGCATTGTAGTAGAAACCCCTTACATCTGCTGGTGTCACCGTTGAATTTCTCCGGAAAAGTGAAGCGGGGATTAACATGGGACGGCGTATCTGCAGCGTGGGTAATGGCGGACGCTTCCGGTGTTGGTGCGGCCGCGGGAGCTGTATGAAGACTCTGAACGGCTTTGACGAGTTCCTCGGTGATAGACGTCAGTCGATTCAGCTGAAACTGGTTAGCAGCGATCTGACTGGCTTGGGCCGCCATGGTGGTATGAAGACCTTCATAAGCCGCTGGATCTTGTGTTGGCGAAGTCTTCTGTAATGAACCAGAACTCGACATGGGATCCATATGGAGGCTTTATTGCAGCAACTCGTAGTCGTACAGGCAATGGTCAGTACCAGCAATATCAGCAATGTAGGGAGAACAGAGAATCAAAATCCAGTAAACAAGCAAGGGTCGGTAGGCAGGCAGCAAAGGTACGTAAAGGATATCAAACAGGATCGGCAACAGGAAAACAAACACGGGTAGTAACGCTCAGAAATGACAGACACAGCAAATCAAGACTTTGCGTTAATCTCTTGTGATAGTCCAGCTTATATACACAAGTCCGGATGAATTGCACCTGTGACGGTGATCAGAGTCCAAGGACGGGGCTTGTGGGAAATGTAGTGTAGTCAGTGTAAATGAATGGATGGATGCGTGTGTGTCAGTATTCAGGTGAGGGTGCCCTCTGCTGGCCGGCAGAGGGAATCACGGGGTTCGTCTCCGTGACACTCGCTGCTTTGTTTGCTCTGATGAGGGTGGTTACCCACCGCGAGCTTCAAGTGGATGATTATAATATCAATAGCACGTTCAGCGCATGGGCGTGGTCGCATTAGATATAATGAAGGGAGACAAGAAAGATTGGACATCGCGTTGGTTTCATATGGATTACGTTATCACAGAATATTTGTTTTCGATAAGACTTGAGATTTTAAAAGTAGACATGTCAAGCTTTCTATAGATCTATCTCTCATGTCTCTGTGTTGAGTATTTGCTGAGTAACAGTTAATTTTAATGACGCGATTCTAAATGAAGATCACCGCAGACCACTGTGTTTGTTTTCTTTATTTTATAAATGCACAAAGTTTTGTTGTTATCATGTGGGTATACAAATAAAAGTAGACCCTTTACAGATTCGTTTGATGTATTGCTCTTATCAGTACGATCAAAACTGAAAGTGTAATTTAAGTTCTTTTCGGTTTTATCAAGAGAATTTGCCTTAAAACGCGTATCTGCGTTTAGCCGACTCCAGAGGGTTAATCAAAGAGAAAAAAAAGAAGAAAAAAGAGGAAATCAACAACTTTTATATCTTTAAAGATTCATCTATATTTAATTTAGAACTTCAATTTAAATTTTTGTATATTTCTGCTGATGGGCACAGGTAAATATCACATTTATTCTAATGGGTTTATGTAAAGATCGTATTAAGTTCATATAAATTGGAAGTTATGTTTTTATAGTCTAATAAATGTAAAATTTGATAGCTCTCAATTATACTGTAATGTTGAATGGCTACAGTCAATGGTTAAATATTAGAGGGAAAACAATTTTATAGAGACATCAATATTATTTGAATCAGTGATACTGGCCTTCTGTCATAAAAAAGATTCAATTATTTAAAATATAATGTCTGTGTTGTTTGAGCATTAATTTGAAGAAAATATTGAACAAATTACAGATGTTGAAACTGCATTTAACAATTTTCAGTTCAGTTAAATATTATTTATATAGCACATTTAAAAAAAACCATGGTTGACCTAAGTGCTTAACAATGTCAGGATATTCACACACACAAGACAAATACACTAGAAAAAGCCACAATGTCTCAACTCAACTCGAAATAAAAGCCAAGGAATACAAGTGTGTCTTAAGCAATGTCTTAAAAATTCCAACAGTCTGAGCAGTTCTTATATGTGCAGGTAAACTATTCCACAAATTAGGTGCCACCACTGAAAAAGCTCGGTCACCTTTATTTTTTAACCTGGCTCTTGGAACATCAAGGAGCACCTGATTGGGCGACCTCAGTGCTTTAACCGGAGTGTGGACATGTAAAAGCTCTGATAAATAAGCAGGTGCCAACCCATTTAAAATCTTAAAAACAAACAATAAAATCTTGAAGTCAATCCTAAAGCGGACAGGAAGTCAGTGGAGTGAAGGTAAAACTGGGGTAATGTGCTCATGCTTTTTAGTCCCAGTTAGTAGCTGAGCTGCTGCATTCTGAACTAACTGTAAGGGTTGAAAAGATGACTGATCCAATCCCACATATAATGAGTTACAGTAGTCTAGTCTAGACATTGTAAAAACGTGAATTACTCTTTCGAACTCCTTACGTGGCAGGTAGGGCTTGACTTTAGCCAACAGTCTCAGCTGAAAGAAACTGGCTTTTACAACAGAGCTAATCTGTTTTTAAAATTTAAATGCACTGTCAAAAATCACACTAAGATTCTTGGTAAATGGACAAACATAAAATCCTAAATTTCTTTAAGACAAAGAAAGCCAGATTTTTAAATCTCTTTAAAAGTAATTAAGTAATGACAGAAATTAAACTTTGTCATTTGTTTTGACGGGATATATTGTGTTTTCTAAAAATATACCCCAAGGGCAACATATACAAAGAAAACAACATGGGGCCCAATATGGACCCTAGGGGGATGCCACAAAAAGAGGGGCAGCAAATGAAGAAAATTCACCAATGTGAACAGAAAAACTTCTGTCTGTCAAATTTGAGAGCTATGCCCTTAATGCTGACACAATGTTCAAGTCTGGATAAAAGAATTGAGTGGCTGCTAAAGGAAAAACTTTAGAAACTCTTAAAAGAGCAGTTTCTATTTTATTACTTACCTTAGTACCAAACTGAATTTTTTCATAAATACTAAATTAATCTAAAAATGATGGAAGTTGATTAAAAACAACTCTCTCCAAGACTTTTGATACTTTTATGAGTTTATAAAAACATTATGTATGTAATGTAATGTAAAAACATTAACTGTGTTGCTAATAAACTTTAACTGCATTTGCAAGTGAATCTCAAGTTATTTTGTGGGATAATTAAATATATTCTAAATAAGTAAGTAAGTAAGTAAAGTTTATTTGTATAGCACCTTTCACAGACAAGGAAGGGTCACAAAAAGTGCTGCACAGTAATATAAAAATAAACAATAAAATAAAATAACAACTGTACAAACCTAGTACAACACTACAACTATACTACCATCAAATTCCATAAAACTTAAATAAAAAAACAAATCATATTGTTAATTAAAAGCTTGTCCAGAAAGATGAGTCTTTAAGTGTTTTTTAAAAGATTCCACAGAACTCAGTTCTCAGAGCAAAAGGGAGCGAGTTCCAGAGCCTTGGAGCCACAACACAGAAAGCACGTTCACCTCTTATCTTAAGACGTGTTGTACAACTTGCAGTCGATCTATAGAAGATTTATTCAAACAAGTGTACAACACATTGCAATAGTCCAGTCGTGAAGAAATAAAAGCATGAACAAGCCTCTCCATCTCTTTTTTTGAAACCATAGATCTAATCTTAGCAATGTTCCTGAGATGGAAAAAACAGGTACGAACCCAGAGACTTAACCTGACTGTTAAAACACATCGATCTGTCAAAAATGACACCCAGATTTCTCATGTCACTGCATCAGATGATGGTAGACCCCCAAGGGCCTGCCTAATCTTAAGGGTAATGTTGTCTGGGGCAAAAATCTTCACCTCTGTTTTATCCGTATTAAGTTGCAGAACTCTGGACTAAATGAAATAAATAACTGGATGTCATCTGCCTAACAATGATAAGATATTGTTTTAAAACTACTTATAATCTTTCCAAGGGGAAGCATGTACAGACTGAACAGCAGGGGGCAAAGCACAGAACCTTGCGGCACACCACAGGACAAAGGAACAGAATCTGACATGAAAGATCCTGAGGACACTGAAAAACTCCGGTCAGAAAGATAGGAGGTAAACCAATCCAGAGCAGATACAGAAATGCCCACTAGAGAGTTTAGTCAATCAGTCAGAGTGCTGTGATCAACAGTATCAAACGCTGCACTGAGATCCAACAAGACCAGCACAGAACATTTTCCTGTATCAGCAGCCATCAGATGTCATTTGAAACCCTAAGGAGGGCAGTTTCAGTCGAATGGTTTTTACGAAAGCCAGACTGGAATTTATCACAGATACTATGAGCCTCCAACACATTATTTAACTGTATTCCACAACCCTTTCTAGGATTTTAGAAATAAAAGGCAATTTCGAAATAGGCCTATAGTTGTTAAAAGATGCTGCATCAAGATTACTCTTTTTCAAAAGAGGCTGAACAACAGCATGTTTAAAACACCTAGGGACCTGTCCCAGTCTAAGAGATAGATTTATAATTGAAACCAAACACGGGACAATAGATGTAATGGATTTCATAAACAAAGATATAGGTAAAAAATATCGACAGAGCTTTGGGAAGGCTTCATTGTACCCACTAACATGATGTCCTTCAGGGAAATGGGGCAAAAGGAGTCCAATATTGAGGGTCTTTGTTGAGTAACTATAAGGTGGTTTACTGATGGTGTAAGGCCTGCCCTAACAGCTTTAAACCTTTTAGATTAGATTAGATTCAACTTTATTGTCACTGCACATGTAAGGTACAAGGCAATGAAATGCAGTTAGCATCTAACCAGAAGTGCAATAAGCAGTAAGTACAGAATATACAAGGTCTACAATATGTACAATAACTATACAGATAAGTATTATGGACAAAATTTACAGATTTTAAATACTATCAGCATGATATACAGATAGGTGTACTATGAACATATTATACAGATGAAATATGTGAAGTGTATGTACACTATAGGCAGAACTATGAACATATGAACAATTTACACTATTGCAATGGAAAGTAAAGTGCATAGAAAATATTTCAGGTGTGCAATGGGTTATTCAGTGTTCCTGGATGAACAGACAGTAGTGCAAGTAATAGCAGGTTTTCTGTTTTTGCTTGTTGTAAATAAATAAAATAAATAAATCAGTCAGATGTAGTGATGAAGTGGGGGAGGAGTCTGTGTGTATGGTGTGGGGGGTGTCAGAGGGCAGAGTTCAGCAAGGAGACAGCTGTAGGGAAAAAGCTGTTCCTGGATCTGCTGGTCCTTGTCCGGAGGCTCCTGAAGCGCC
This sequence comes from Cyprinus carpio, assembly GCF_018340385.1. Classification (NCBI taxonomy): domain Eukaryota; kingdom Metazoa; phylum Chordata; class Actinopteri; order Cypriniformes; family Cyprinidae; genus Cyprinus; species Cyprinus carpio. Next base: position 706,959 of record NW_024879144.1, on the reverse strand, counting down.
TCCCGGAAGGCAGGAGGTTAAACAGTCTATGGTCAGGGTGAGAGGAGTCCTTAAGAATGCTGCGAGCTCGACGTAGACAGCGTTTCCTCTGGATGTCCTCAATAGCAGGAAGTGGTGTTCCTGTGATGCGTTGGGCAGTTTTCACCACCCTCTGCAGTGCTTTGCGGTCAGCCACCGTGCAGTTCCCATACCAGACTGTGATGCAGCTGGTCAGGATGCTCTCGATCGCACACCGGTAAAAGTTCACCACTATGGCTGAAGACAGCTGGTTCTTCTTCAGTGTTCTGAGGAAGAAGAGGCGTTGGTGAGCCTTCTTGACCAGGCTGGAGGTGTTTGTGGTCCAGGACAGGTCCTCCGTGATGGTGGTTCCCAGGAACTTGAAGCTGGAGACACGTTCAACAACCAACCCGTTAATGTGGATGGGGTCATGCGTGCTTCCTTTCTTCTTCCTGAAGTCCACAATGAGCTCCTTTGTTTTACTGGTGTTTTAAAGCAGGTTATTGTCAGCGCACCATGTGGCCAGGTGCTGAACCTCCTCCCTGTAGGCAGTCTCATCGTTGTCACTGATGAGGCCAATCACCGTGGTGTCGTCTGCAAACTTAATGATGGAGTTTGATCCATGCACAGGCTTGCAGTCGTGGGTGTAGAGGGAGTAGAGGAATGGGCTCAGCACACAGCCCTGTGGTACGCCGGTGTTAAGTGTGATGGTGGTGGAGTGGGGTGTGGCCTGACCGAACATGCTGAGGCCTGTTGGTCAGAAAGTCCATGATCCAGTTGCAGAGGGAGGTGTTAATGCCCAGGTCTCCAAGTTTTGTGGTCAGCTTGGAGGGAATGACGGTGTTAAATGCTGAACTGAAGTCAACAAACAACATCCGTACATATGTGTTGTTATTGTCCAGGTGTGTGAGTGCAGAGTGCAGCACTGTGCATACTGCATCCTCTGTGCTCCTGTTTATGCGGTAGGCAAATTGATGAGGGTCCAGTGTGTGTGGGAGGCAGTCTTTGAGGTGTGCTAGGACCAGTCGCTCAAAGCACTTCATAATGATGGGTGTGAGTGCTACGGGGCGGTAGTCATTTAAGCACATCGGGGAGGAGTGTTTCGGTACTGGCACAATGGATGTGGACTTAAAAGCATGTTGGCACAGTTGCTTGGGTGAGGGACAGGTTGAAAATGTCTGTGAAGACCCCTGCAAGCTGCTCTGCACATGCTCTAAGCACACTCCAGGAATGCCGTCCGGGCCGGCAGCCTTGTGTGCATTGATCCGGCTCAATGCAGTGTGGACATCTGAGGAGGTGAGTTTGAGAGGTTGGTGATCTGCTGAATGTGTGGTTTTGGTGGCCGTCTCCTTGCTGTCGCTGTTGAAGCGAGCATAAAAGTCATTTAGCTCGTTAAGGAAGGAGACGTCCGTGACCGTTGGAGTGGAGTTGCTTGGCTTGTAGTCACTGATGGCCTGGATGCCCTGCCACATGCGTCGGGGGTCAGAGTTGGAAAAGTGTTCCTCTACCTTCAGCTTGTAGCAGTACTTGGCCTTTTTGATGCCCCTTTTCAGGTTAGCCCTGGATTTACTGTAGGCCTGAGCGTCATCTGACCTGAAGGCAGTGTTGCGGGCTTTCAGCAGAATTCGCACCTCCTTGTTCATCCATGGCTTCTGATTAGGGTATGTTGTGATCTGTTTTTCTGATGTAACACTGTCAATGGTGGTGTTGATGTAAGTCAGTACAGAGGAGGTATAGATATCAATGTCCGTGTGAGAGCCACAGGCAGTCTGAGAAGCAAACATACTCCAGTCCATGTGTGTTGAAACCTGTCCTGAAGTAAAGAGTCTGCTCCAGTTGGCCACACTTTGATGGTTCTCACTGATGGCTTCACACGGTTGATGAGGGGTGAATACTTGGGGGTGAGAAACAAAGAAAGGTGATCAGACTGTCCGAGGTGGGGGAGGGGGGTCGCGGTGTAAGCTCCATCAATGTTTGTGTAAACATGATCCAAAGTTATGTCTCCTCTGGTGTGGCAGGAAACATGCTGGTGAAATTTGGGGAGCACTGTCTTTAATTTGCAGTGATTAAAATCACCCGCGACAATAAAAGCAGCCTCCGGGTGAGCAGTCTGTTGTTTACTAATGGCTGCGTGAAGTTCGTTCAAAGCAAGCTTGGCATTAGCATCCGGTGGAATATAGACTGCAGTTATTATGGTGGAAGTGAACTCCCGCGGCAGATAAAAAGGTCTACATTTAACCATGAGAAACTCTAGGTTAGCTGAGCAGTGTTTCCCAACAATGACAGTGTTCGTACACCCAGCTTTGTTAACATAAATGCACAATCCACCACCTCTTGTCTTGCCGGAGTCATCTGCTGTTCTATCTGCCCGGAGCGTGTAGCGTCGGGTTAGCTCAATAGCATTATCGGGTACGTTGTTGTGTAGCCATGTTTCTGTGAAAACCATGACATTGCAGTCCAAAAGTCTCTTACTGTGGGTGATGCGAAGTCGTAACTCATCCATTTTGTTCACCAGTTACCGCACATTAGCGAGGAAAATGCTCGGTAAAGAGAGCCGGAGCGGTGTTAGCTTTAGCTTAGCTCTTAGACCTCCGCGCTTCCCCCGCCTTTGTTTACGATCTCGACGCCGCCTGCGAGCATTTCCGCCCGGCCGGGTAGAGTGCGCAGCCTCGGGTGTTCTGGCGATCTCAGGGATGAGTCGAAGATTGGTGATAAAACTGTTGGAAAAGTCCTCACCGATATCCAAAAGCTCCCGTCGGGTGTATGATGTTAAAGCAAAGCTGTTCAGTACGAACAGACCCGAGATGAGCAGGAAAAATACTGCAAAATTGCAAAAACTGGAGAGACGCTGAGCCTCGCGATGTGTACGCGCCGCCATCTTGGTCGTCTTGGAAAAAATGGAGTTGTCCACAAAGTGAGACAAAAAATTATTGCAATCATCTTAGAAAACATAGGGACAGAAGATGTAGCAGGAGAAACAATGTTGTTAATAGTCTCAAACAAAGTTTTAGGATTCCTTTTGCTGGCAGATATCAGTTTAGAAAAATAAGAGACTCTAGCTTCCTTGATCATCTTGTTAAGATCAATCAAGAGCTCTTTAAGATGCAGACGATGGACTTGGAGCTGAGTCGCTTTCCATAAACTCTCAGTCTTCCGACATACACGTCTAAAGCTGCGGATGGCATCATTTTATCCATGGAGATGTGTTTAACAGCAGGAATTAGTCGAGTCTTAAAAAAGAAGCAACTCTATCTAGCAGGATGCAATGCTCATTAAAAGACTGTACCAGACCCGTCAATGTCATCTGAGATAAAAACTGAGCTTGAGTCAAAAATCGGCTGAGAAGTTCTTCAACAGCAAGCTGGTTAACCATGCAAGAGCAAGACATTTTGCGTAACAGGCAGAGGGTCCTCGTTATAAGCAAGATAAAAAAGAATGCTTTTATGATCACTAAACAAATACATCTTCAATACAAATATTACTAGTATTTAGACTGTGAGATGGAGAACTAGATAGAGCGTATGTCCCTTATTGTGTGTAGGGACCAGTGACGTGTTGGGTAAAAGTTGAAAAGACTCTGTGATGCTTAAAAATTCTGAAGCAAATGTTGCAGGCATCGTCATCCACGTGAATATTGAAAATCACCGAGACAATAATCACACTGTTCAGTTTAATAGTGGATGATAAAAAGTCAGTAAATTCACTCAAAAAAGAGTCCATTGGCCCAGGTGGTTGGTAAACCAAGAAACAATAGAATGAATTTGACCGACCAACTTTAATCATCTGTAGTTCAAATGAAGAGAACATACCTGCACTCATCGACTGGCAAATAAAATGTTTTTTTAAAAACCACAGCAAGTCCTCCACCACGGCCCACGAGTCTTGGCGAGCTGATAAATGAACAATCCACAGGACAAAGCTCAATCAGATGACAGTAATCCATATTCCGTTGCCATGTCTCCGTCGGTAACATAAAATCCAGATTTTTGGAAGTAAATAATTCACTGAGCAGGAATGACTTGTTAGAAAATGATCGGGTCTTAGGAACATCAGGGAAAACAGAACCAAGACAAGGCAGTCATGAGCCACTGTCAAAAGATCCCATCTTCAGGAGCTTCCTAAGATGCTCCTGCTTCCCTGCCCTTTTTCCCTTGCCTTCTCCGCCGCTTCTTTTGTGTGTCGCATTAGGCCTTCTCCATTCTGCAAACAAGCAGCAGGTGCACGGACGGACATATGAACGGGGCTGAAAACATACTCCAGGTACAACCGCCCACCGTACTCCACCATGGAGGATGGAATCTGAAGCATTGTTTGATGATCATACACCCATGAAGTGGACATAACATTTGTGGACAAACTTAGCAATAATATAGCACAGAAAATAAATAAAAACGAGTCGAGACGAACATCCAGCCAGCGGCGAAGCCAAACACAGGCGCCATGTGACAGGAAGAGAAGGATGTCCTGTCTGAAATATACTACAAACATAGAAATATATACATTTATTTTGTCCTCACATTCTTTATTGTAACTCTTCCCTCTTGGTCACACACACCTTGCTGAAAGGCTCATTATGCAGCTCATTATGCGGGCCTTTGTCTTCTGAGCTGTGAATCACACAATATTCATGGTCAGTCACCCCTACTCGCATACGCCCTTTCGAAACAAAAAGTGTCTTAGAAAATTTTAATTAATCTATTGTTTTCTGTGAGTGAGTAAACAAGATGATTTTCACATCATTTTGAAGCAGAAGTTCTAGGATACAAGGTCCATGTTTGATAGTCTTGTGAACAAAAGTTCTCTAGGTGTTTTATGACCTTGTTTCAGTGACTTCAAAAATTGTAGTTTTTCACTAACCACGCATAAACGTTGTTTTCTCAAAAAACACAATCATGTACATACATGATATTTACATATTATTGTAGCCCAGTTTGTACTGATTACAGTGTTATTAGACTTTAGCCATGTACTGTATATGTTTATAAGGAACTGAAAAAAAAAACACAAAAGTCAGAGGATGTCAAAAACTTCTCCAGGCCCCCGAAAACCCCTTAGACCCCAGAGGGTTTAAAAGAGAGAATTCTTTACAGAATTTACATGTATCTCATTTAATTTTAAAACAACCTTGTTCATTCTGCTGCTGCAGTGAATTCAAACACTTCTCACTGGACCTTGCACTGTGCAGTAACAATGTCACCCAATCACATTGGTTCTCCCAAGCTCTGCGCTCAATTATTGGTCCGAACTGATAAACAGTCTGCACTGCACAGCTCAGATGAGTAGCACGTTTTCGTTATGTGTTTGTTTCGTTTGCGGTTGGATTTCTCTCATATGCAACTTCAGATTTGGTCGGTTGGGTTTGTATCATGTGCGACCACTCACAAAATTTAGTTACAATGGCAGAAGAAATTTGTCACAAAATACATCAAGTATTTGACTTTTTTATTAGAGGCATTTGGTCCTTAATTAAAACCTCTGAATCAGAATTTAGCAGTAGAAAAGTACTAGTCATCCAGTTTTTTATATAAACTATGCATTCTGTTAGTTTTGCGAATTGGGTTTTCTTCGGGCCTGTGGAAGAAATATGAGAACAGTCTCAGTACTCACGTATACGGTGGAAATCCTCACAGATACCTTTGGTCTCTAAGGAGCATAGCTGAGAGAAATACTGCCTTTTCTATTATTTCTGACAGAAAAGGCGATTTGAGATCAGTCCTGTAATTAACTGATTCTCAAGGATCAAGTTGTGTTTTTTTATGAGAGGCTTAATAACAGCCAATTTAAAAGTTTTGGGGACATACCCTAATGTCATTGATGAATTGATAATATGCAGACTATGTCATAATCTATGACTTCTGGAAGCAACTCTTTTAGCAGCTTAGGTGGAATAAGGGTCTAAAATACATGTTGTAGGTTTTTTGATGATTTGACAATTTCATACAATTCGTTCTTCCTCTTCTATAGCAGAGAATGAGTGAATTGTTCCTCAAGAGGGATCTACAGATGCCATAATGTAGCTGATGGCTGCATGGTTAGAATTTTTTTTTTCAAATAGTGTATCGCTCTTGGAAGTAAATTTAGTTCATAAAGTCATTACTGCTTTGCTGTGCTGTGGGAAATGTCTTGCATCTGTTGATGCTTTATTTTACTTTACTTTAGCAACTGTATTGAATAAATGCCTGGGGTTTGTGTTAGTTTTTCTGGTAAAAAGAGACGAAAATTAAGCAGATCTAACAATTTTTAGAGCTTTTCTATAAGTACAAGTACTTTCCTGCCATACAATACAAAATATCTCTAGTTTTGTTTTTTTTTTTCTTTGATCTGTTTTCCATTTTGCTCTCTTTAAGGCATGAATGTGCTCATTATATCCTGGTTGTCCAGACTGTTTTTATTTAATCTTCTTTAAACGTAAAGGAGCAACTGTATATGAAATGCTAGAAAGAGAGAGAGTTTATAGTTTCAACATCAAGTTTTTGGGACAAGTCAGGACAATTATTTACAAAGCCTTTTGTGGTATAAGTGATGGGTTCTACCATATTTGTAAACAAAGAGTTGAACAAAACTAGATTATAATCAGAGAATTATCACTCTGCTGCAGGATTTCAAGAATTTCTAATGTATGATTACAACAATGATTAGGCCCTGACACGTGTGTTGTCTAAACCCAGTAGGTTCAGAATGTCTATAAATGCTGATCCTAATGCATCTTTTTATTATCAACATGGATATTACAATCACCAACAATTAAGAATTTAATCTGCAGCCAGCACTGACTCTGATAGAAATCAACAAATTCTTTAATGAAGTCAGTTTTAACCATTCTGTCTGCTTCCTGACCTGGGCATAACATGATACTGCTGTTTGAATTGTAAAGACCTGCTATAGTTTTTCATACTCCCCCAGACCAACCAAGAGTTTATTTGCGGCCATCTTGTTACTTAATTTTTTTAGTTTTGTTTTGCTTTTAAGATTTCAGTCTTCAACTCCTTTATAGCCGAATGCAAATTAAAGGTTGTTCCCTGTTTAAAGGCAGTTTTTTTTTCCTTTGTAACAGGATTTAACAGATTAAGTAAGCCAGGGTTTGTTATTTGAATGTATTTTAACACGCTTACAGAGAATTATTATATCCCTGCAAAAAGCAACATTTTGAACCAGTCATATGTACACTGTTCAGACAAACCATATTCTTTGCATATTGGGAGGGCAAAAAAATAAATAAAATGGTAGCATCACTGAGGCCATCGCCATTAGCTTACCCTTTCTGTTACTAGGATCGTCACAATTCCAATATGTTTTTCCTGATTTTGAAATACCCAATTTGTAAGGTTATTTTTTATCCTTTCCACCTCTGCATCACTACTTTTTTGTTTTTGCTTTGGAGCACCAGACGAATGTCTCTTTTCATCCATTCTTTGTCCATTCTCGTTCCATCCATCCTCCTCCTTCTATCCAGAGCTGGACTGGGATGCAATTTCAGGCTGGGAAATTTCACACTCATCCAGGCCACACAGAAAAAAAGGGGCCAAAATTGTACCTTTTGGGGTACAACAGCTTGTCACTGGAGCATTAAAAGGACATTTTTGTTCTTTTCCAGTGACAAGCTGTTGTACCCTAAAAGGTACAATTTTGGCCCCTTTTTTTCAGTATATAGCCTATACATCCACAACAATTTCTGAAACTACAGACAACCCTATTATTTTTATGGCCATCACATAAAAAGGTCTAAATCCTTAATCTGGTGCCGTGGAAAATAATTAAATGTTTCTCTCTTGCACTGTACCTTCACATTAGCTTTCCTTTCCCCTTTCTTCATTTTTCCCCAATATCTGTCTCTCCCCTTTTTTCCTGTTCCTCTCACTTCTTCAACAGCAGGTCTACTGTTATGAACAGAACTGTATCCACCTAGTTGAAAACAACCACCTTATTTCAGTTTGTTAGCACAAAATGTTACTTATCTTAAATTGTCTTACTCTAGATTTAACAAAAATATATTTCATACAAATATACACTACCAGTCAAAAGTTTTTGAACAGTAAATGCAATAATATTTTTTTTAAAGAAGTCTCTTCTGCTCACTAAGCCTATATTTATTTGATCCAAAGTAAAGAAAAACAGTAAAATTGTGAAATTTTTTACTATTTAAAATAACTGCTTTTGATTTGAACATATTTTAAAATGTGATTTATTCCTGTGATCCAAAAGCTGGATTTTCAGTATCATTACTCCAGTCTTCAGTGTCACATGATCCTTCTGAAATCTTTCTAATATGCTGATTTGCTGCTCAAGAAACCTTTTTTTATTACTATTATCATATTGTTTATTATCAATATTAAAAACAATAAAGAAACCTGAAAAAAAAAACTATTCTGTTTTTAACATAATAATAAATGTTTTTTGAGCCGCAAATCAGCATATTAGAATGGTTTCTGAAGGATCATGTGACTGGAGTAAAATGCTGAAAATTCAGCAAAATTACATTTTAAAATATATTCAATGGAAATCAGTTATTTTAAATATAAAAATATTTTACAATATCACTGTTTTTGCTGTATTTTGGATCAACTAAAATGAAGGCTTCCTGAACAGAAGAGACTTCTTTAAAAAAAAATCTTACTGATAAAAACCTTTTGACTGGAAGTGTATTAAAAATGCATTTTCTAAAGTACCTAAATGTCAAAATTAGTACAATATATTTGTTGAAAAATTCTAATATTGAACACACTATTGAATTATTAGGCTGTTACTTTTTATGTTGCTGTCTGCTTTAGCTCCCTCCATTCCTGTACAATAAATCCATGTGAATATGTTTCTGCTAAATTTTTTAATGTAACATTCATCAAGTCCCATGCATCGGTTCTGTTCAGAACGTTTGACAGAAGTCCGGCGGAACACGTGAGCCGATTCGTATAGTGTAGCACTGCCAGTCAAGACTAACCGATTTATTATTTATTATTGATTTATTCTTTCGGTGCTGCCGATGGACAGTCCGGGCCTGCTTCCTTTCCTCCATCCCATTCTCCTTTCATCCTCTTCATTGTGTCATTGCTGGTCTACTTTACTGTGTAGATTTGTGCTGAATGTTTTAATCACACTGTGTTTCAATAAACTAAGAAAAAATATAAATTCATCATTAATGAAAAAAAACTCTTTGAAACTGAAAAATAAACTCATTTGGGCACAAATCTCTCATGTTGGGCAGGGCTAGCAGCAGATTCTCATTGGATAGTGATTTTTTTGATTGACAACTTCTGGAACTGGAAGTGAAGATTTCTGGAAGTGTGTTTACAAGTGCGACTGTGAGAATCTGCAAGCAGCCTCTTATTTCAATTGATAACATGAAGTTATACGTTTCGTTTTTAAACCTTATCTTTATATTCATTCTTTCACTACTATGTCAACATAAGATTTCAGGAGCAGTATTACGCCACTATTGTCTGTAATAATAGTGTGATAGAACTAACATCTTATTTTATATTGTATTTAAAATGCAAGATGTATTGTATAATGTCCAATTATTTTTTACTGAATAATCAGTTAAAAAAAACGGATTCAGCATTATATACACAACAAACAAACTAATGTCATGTGGACTGTTTGTTGTGTTTGTAGGTTATCTGGCTGTATGGTGACAGAAGAAAGCTGTGGTTATGTGTCTTCAGCTCTGAGTTCAAACCCCTCACACCTGAGAGAGCTGGATCTGAGCTACAATCATCCAGGAGATTCAGGAGTCAAGCTGCTCTCTGAAAAACTGGAGGATCCAAACTGCTCACTGGAGAAACTCAAGTATGTCAAGCAGGAAGAGTTTTTAGATTTTATTGTTTAAACTTTTCAGTTTCTCTTTGTATATCAATATGATTCTAATGGTTTCTAGGGGATGCAACAATATAAAGGATTTAAAAATCTTAACTAAACTGTCCAGAAAAAACAAAACAGTACTTTAACTCCCTGGCCACAAAAACAGGAGCAAACAAGAAAAATAATTCCATATGTCTATGAAACAAAAAGCATGTTGAATAGCACTAACTGAAAAAATAATGCATTGCATGCTGCGTGCATGGTTTAGCAGAATGCAAGCAGCTCGCTTCCTTTATTTTCACTAAAATCTGACATCTCAGATAATCGCGATCTCATAAAGCTCTGTTATAGCACAATGAATATATGCACAATGAATTATTCCCAATATCTACACTTCATGTGTTAAAATGAGAGGATTCGTGAGGACGCAATTTCAGCATTGCGGTGAGTATATTCTAACTTAATCACCTCTGACTGGGCCTTTGCATTCCAGAAATCAAACTACGGCTAGCTTGCGTCAATCATTTTAATCAAGAGTTAGACGCCCATCAAGAGTTTTCCACGCCGCACCCTGTTGCGTTGGGTCCCGCGGGAGTGCAGGACTCTACTACAGAGTTGACAGTCCTACAACAATATCTACCACGATTAGTTTTAACCATATGCACCCGCTTTATATCAACATAAAAAAGGAGTTCTAAACCACCTATGTGTATTGTTGCTGCAAATTTAAACCAGAGAAAGCATTTACATGCTATCACACCTAAGGGACCATCTGACAATTCTGTATTTTAACCAAAATGACTTTTAACATTTAAAATAACACACTGTCAAATAGTCAAATAGTAAAGCTTGTATTGTTCATAGTGATTTACTACAGTAGAGTTTTGCCAATATCTCCTTTCATATGTCTACAGTACAAAATTATTTATATATAAAAGACCCTGGAAAGGTTTTTTTTTTTTTCATTTCCACAGGTTGTAGTGTGTTGCTTCTAGTTACAAGAGTGACTTACTTCATGTGAAATTTTGCCCAAGATTCCCTTACTGTATGTACCATTACAATTAATTAAAACAAAAAGATCTGTAAGACCCCAGAAGGGATTCTTCATGTTCCAAAGGTTGTAGTATAAAATATTGATGTACTTTAGGTACAGTAAGGGAGGTATGGTTACATTTCACTTGAAGGGTGTGCAAAAGACTGACACGTAACCTAAATGCATTATGGGGAGTGCCTAATGTTAACATGAAACATACACCATAATTACTGATATTATTATACAGTTCTGGAGGCCCTTCATAATGTAGAGCTCAACTGTCTGTTCTGCCTGTAATTAGCACTGGCCCTATATGCAGTGTTTCATTAACAGCTGAATTTTACTGAATTCTGCTAAGGTGTAATTCAGTGCAGACCTGTATCAGGATACATATCATAATAATAATTATAATTAATAAATTCCTTACATTTATATAGTGCTTTTTGGGGCACTCAAAGCGCTTTACATAGAAGGGTAATCTCCTCAACCACCACCCAGTGTGCAGCAGCCATATTGCGCCAGAACGCCCACCACACACAAGCTTATTGGTTGCAGAGGAGACAGAGTGATGAAGCAGGTCAGTGTATGGGGATTGTTAGGAGGCCATGATGGTCAAAGGCCCAATGGGAGAATTTTGCCAGGATGCCGGCGTTATATCCCTACTCCTTTTTTCGAAAGACATCCGGGTTTTTTTTAATGACCACAGAGAGTCAGGACCTCGGTTTAAAACGTCTAATCCGAAAGACGTATTCATATTGGGATTATGTACCCTCGTAACTGCACAGCAACACCTCATCAACCACCTTGTGTACCTTGGCCACCACATAACAACAGCTTACAAACCACCCAAATTTCTCCTAGCGAAACTGCATAGCTTTTTTAACAGCATTTTGTTTACTGACTGAATGCCTCTCTGTGTGTTTTCTAGTGTGGATCATGGAGGAGAATCCAGGATTACAGCAGGACTACAGAAATGTACGTCTACAAATACACACACACACACACACACACACACACACACAGCTGTAGTGATTGTTTGTTGTGCTATAAATGTCGTCTGTTTGGATCGCAGTGAGAGAAAACAGACCACTGAACACAAGACCACAGCAAACACTCAACTCATTCTGTCTGAGGAGAAAACAGAAAAGTTTCATTCCTTCCTGATCATCCAGAGAGATTTGATATGTATTATCAGGTGTTGTGTAGAGAGTGTGTGTGGTCAAATGATATATTAAATCAAACCAGATTGCTCATGACGTTATAAAAGTGAAGCCACCACACCGCTGTATTGGTATCTCCCCACTATTCCCATAAACATTCCATTGAATTAATAGGAAATTGTCAGAATTTAACGAAAAAACACACTAAACAAGTCAGCGTTTTAAAATCTGAAGTATCCCTGTTACATTCTTACAATGCAAAGAATCTAGGCATGTGAACGATTTAATTTTTTAATGTTGGGGAATTTCCCCCGGTTATTATAAAGCTATGTCATCATATACATTACAGTAGCGAACATTAGATGACATGATAAACATCAGACGGACAAGATCCTCAACATATATATATAACAAATGACAAAGTGCTCATTGAAATCTGAATAAGAGTATGCTTTGTAACATATACCTTTATTCGCCTTGTACAGTTATTCATTGTTTATGTAATCTTGTTAAAGTATTTTAATTCATGCAAAGGGTTAACTGCAAATGTTTCAACAATAACTTTCGTTAACAGCATTCTTTTTGAAGCAGGTAATGATGCATAAATGGTGGTTAAATTAATTATTAATTTAACATATATACATACATTTTACATGGAAACGGTAATGTCAGTAAAATGCCATATTTGCATGATCTCAGAGGTCTAAAATATATATTGCTCAACAGACCACTAAAAATATACACATCACAACTTATTCAGAGAAATAATTGACTACATACAGTACGGACTAAAAGACATGAAGTTTTATTTCCAAGATGATGGCATGGTACAACTGTAAAACCCGATAAGTTCAGAAAACTAAAAAATTTTGTGGGACACTGATTACCCTCAACAAAAATTAATTTAATTATAATAACAATTAAGTCAAACTAAAAAGTTTTGAATTTGTTTTTGCTTATGGTTTAAGTGCAGTGTACGTAAAATTGTTTATCATTACGCAATATATTTCTCTTTGATTAACTCAAAAAATACACTTATGCATAAAGAACACAAGCACAACTGTGGCTATACAATTGAGGATTTTTTTATTGAGCTTTTTTTTAAACCGTGTGAACTGTGTATTTCTGAATGTCAAACACTGGAAGATCATCTCATCAAAACTGCAGTGCTTGTAGTGGTTTTCCTTGTCCATGATAACAACATCAGCAGGAGAGGTGTTTTGTGTCCAGTGATGTCTGGCTCGCCCAATTCCTCCTGGAATAAGCACAGAGGGTATAACTTTAACTTCAGAGATTAAAAGTAGACATTTATATGTACTGCCAATAAAGTGGGGGGAACTATAACGTCAAAACCCGGAAGAGTAATTCGCCGGTTCCTAGATTTTCCTATGGGGTTTTTCAATTAAAATAAAGCCTGTGCTAAACAGAACTTGACGATACTTTTACGTTTTGTTGTACAACGTAAATTATACACATCCATACCCAAAATACAAATTTTGAAGCAGTTATGTTCATTTTTTAAAACGTATGTTTTTAATAAGAAGTTAAAATAGAAGGTTTAGGCTGTGAGTGTGTGCCGTTTACACTGTAGAAAAAAAAAATTTAGAAGTAACGTCAAGTTATGTTTACCACAGGCTTTATTTTTATTACAGAAAATTGAAAATCCCCATTAAAATAATAATAATAATAATAATAATAATAATAATAATAATAAAAATAAGAAATCTCAAAGGATCCCACAGAGAATTACACTTCCTGGTTCTGACGTCATAGTTCCCCCACTCTATTTCAGACCTATTAATGCACTTAATACTTACATTTCATGTCATGAAGAACAGTTCTCCTCACACGCGTACATTGGGAGAGCATGAAGGGCTCCTTTGATGTTGACATCATGTAAATAAAAAATAAAAAAAACGTGTTAAACAATCAGGCCAACTTTATTTTTTTTAAAATGAAGACAATGATGGAGGGTAGTTATTGTTTGTGAATTTGCACTCACCTGGAGATCAACATTTAGGATGTCATGCAACATCTGTGAAATCCTGCTGGTGTGTGCCACTTTCTCTGATATAGTTGAAACTCAGCAAAAACCTAGAAAACCACAAACACGCACAAGTAAGTGTATAACCAACAATGATGTAGAAAAGAGAAAGCCAATCTGTGTCCTGTTATGTGTAAACACATCACACAACTTGCTCTTTAACTCAATAGAAGTTACCTTTAGTGTTGAGGCTCACTTGTATTCAACATCTAGCTCAGCCTGCAATTAAAGAAAGTTTGTATAGGTTTACTACAAGTTTATAGACTGGTTTTGTAAATTATATATATTCCAAAATTCATGTCTGTGTATTAGCTTAAAAAAAAAAAAAAACCCAATTTAGGATAAATACTCTTAACTGCTAGTTGTTTCAAACAGACCAAATAAAAATCACATTTTACCAGGCTTTCCCCCCAAAAAAGCATTGTAGGCTCAGATTATCGTAGAAACTTTAACCACAAATGGTCTCAACAATCGACTTAGTTAGCTCACAAAACTTTTGAGAACCGCAGCCCTAAACATCGCAGTTAGCAGCAGCATCATTCAAAACGTATGTTAGGACTGTGTTTACTGAAAAATGCCCTTCTTTGACGTTTACATTATACTATAAGCAGTGATGCTAAAATAGCATTCAAAGGTACTAGGGAAACGCCACGCTTTACAGCTCTGTGTAAAAACATTATTTCCCAAAAATGAAAACATTCCTTTATCATGATATTCTTACAACACTCAAAAAACAAATAAGAAAATTTTCACAGTTATTTTGAAAGTTGTTCCATTAAGGCTACGTCCACACGAAGCTGGAGCTTATCCCAATCCGATCCTTTTTTTTTCTCGTCTCAAGAAATATCCGCGTCCACACGAAACCATAAAACGATGTAGTATACATGCCAGACCCAACATGTGGCGCTGTAATTCTGCCACAGAGATACACTAAAAATGGAGAAGAAGGACATGGACTAATGCGCATAAAACCTTGCGTTGCACACAACAAACATGGAACAATACATTTATTAATCTGTGTTAATGTTAGTTAATAAAAAGACAATCATTCAGTGTTTGTTCATGGTTTTTGTTGCTGTTACGTGACGTAGAGGTGTCTGACTAGGGGGGAGACGTGGGCTGATGATGTCATCGTTTCAGAAAATATACAGATTCGCTGTCCAGACGAAAACGCAAAGACGGTGTTTTCAGATTTATCCACTCTGGGACCCGGTTTTCAAAAAATAGCGGTTTCACCTTACGAAAACGCCGGATCCGTGTGGACGAAACGCCTATCCGATAAAAAATTTGTGCGTATTCACAGAAACGCGTCTCCGTGTGGACGGGGCCTAAGTTTGCTCCAGTCACTTGCGAGTCTCTGCCATGTTGAATGGATTCTTCACAGAACATCAGTTAGAGCAAAGACGTGATGTCACTTAACGTCACTCAGTAAACTTAAAAATAATAATTCAAGTAGAAGAGTTTACTCAAAACTGTTTGAGCTACACAAAAAATAAAACTAAATTCCTCATTCATAAAATTTGATTGTTATAAGTTCATCAACGATTTAACAGACTTTAATTGCAGTATTATTATTCTTTGTTAGTTAGTAGTATTGTTCGGGTTTACAGTGTAAGTTAAGATTTTCATTTCAGTACAACAGAAAAATATTGTAACAGACTCTTGTAGTTGTATTATTCATTGTATATTCAAATAAATTTTGGATATTATACTTTTCATGTTTAATAATTCCTGAATAATTACAGTAGGTAGACAACGAAAATGGGTAATACCGCCGCGGCGTTAACTGCAAGTCAGTCGCATGTTAAAATCATTCGCGAAACTAGCCGCCAGGTGGCGCAAAGGGACGGATTGCGAACTGAATGTACTTTGAAAATTAGATAAAAGGAGGAAGTAAAACAACAATAACCATTATGATATAAACATTGTACCATCCTTTAAAAAACCATTAAAAAAATGTACAGTGAGTTAATTTCAAAATGTAGGATAGTCTGTAGGCTACAGTCTACTACTCATCAAAAATTAAAAAGGAAGACCTTTACACAAAGGATCTTTATGCTTGCTATTGTTATTTAACAGTCATTAAATATAAGGCCTATATAAACGGATAAAAAGCTAAATGTTTTCATTTCGGTTCATTCTTGGTTTTAAAAAAACTCCTTCAGATTCGATTTGCAGATCGAAATGAGAACGGTCCAGCATTTAGCAATAATTATTATTAATTCTGTTATTATTCGTGATTTTTCACAAACTGCAAACACTTTGCATTTTTTGATGATGCCTTTACTGTGTGACCAAAATATTGAGTAGTTTCTGTTTAAGCTGTTTGATCGCGCTGGTGTCTCGTCGCCACATTCATTGGAAACAGTAGCCGTTCACCGTGCCCGTTCGGCGTGAGCAGCGGTCCACTTTGGCATATTTTTGCTAATTATGATTTTTTTTTTTTCGTCAATACTGAAAAACGCGTGAACTACAAAGCCTATTTTTTACCTAATGATAATAGTTAAGCTTGAAATAGGCCAACATCCCGAATATGGAAAACGTTTGGATTTCTCCCGAATGAGAGCCAACCTTACCTTATGGTTCGCTTTAGGTATTATTATTCATTTATTTTTTTTGTTTGTTTATAGCTAAGCTTATATTATTATATACTGCAATTTTATTTATCCATTAGAATTATATATTTTTAATTCTTGTTCTGTTCTGATAAATTTTGTTAAATTTAAAGGATTTGTTGTAAAGTGAAGAGAACTAAAATATCCTGTTTGGCACATTATAACATTATTAGGCCAGCCGTTATTATTTCTGAATGTAATAAAATGCAACTTATACATGACATATTTTTTTCCTCTCACAAACTTAATTTATTTTTTAGCCTGTTTTAAAAAATAAATAAATAAATAATAAAAAAAGAAAAAAACATGCAGCAAACGAAAATAGGCGATTAATCGGTTAAAATTTGTTACTGCAGGTTAACAGTAATTATTGTATACTTAGGAACAGAGTCTGGGTCTAATCTAGGCTATCCAGGGTTTTTTAATTTTTTTTTTATTTTCATTGCATCTGAAAATGACTTTGTGCACCACATTCACTTCGCACGCTCAACCTGCCTCGCGCGTTGCTCAGCTGTGGACGATTTCAAAATGTTTGATATAAAGGTTGCTGGTCACATTTTATACAGGAATTGTTCATTTAAAAAAAAAAAAAATCGAATTATATTGTTAGTTCTAATTATATTGTTAACACAAGTTCATTTAGGCTATTTAACATGCATTGTGACATTTTACCCTTTTTAACTTAGAAACTCCTTGAGATTTTAAAGTCAGTTTATAGTATTGAAGTTAAAAAAAAAAGGTTTTAATTGCTTAAATTATTTCTATGAATTAATAATATGTATCAGTTTTAATTGCTTAAATTATTTCTATGAATTAATAATATGTTATCAGGTTTTAATTGTTTAAATTATTTCTATGAATTAATAATATGTTATCAAGTTTATTCTTGTAGAAAATAAGTGTTTATTCTTTAAGAAAATAAGGGAAAAAATAAGGGACGATTCAAATATTATTTATATTTGTTTTGCTTCACCTATTTATGTAGGCTACAATTATTCTAAAAAAAAAAAAATAATAATGTCATTAAAAGTGCCATCGGGCCTGAGTAAATTTGACCATTATAGAATTGTGACTTTAAAGGTTAGTGATTTAGGAGGTGAAAATATTGTGAAATTACTAATTGGCATGGGATTGGGTTTCACAGCATAACCAACTGAAGGTCTATGAAATGTTAGCCAATAAAGCATTTTTTTTTAAACAATGGCACTTAAAGTTTTGAACTAAAATATTATTTTAACCATATTGCCTGTGAATAAACAAAAAACACACTTTTCAGTGAAAGAACACTGAGAGTTTGCTTCTGGTGTTTGGATTTGTACTTCAATATAATGAGCTCCAAGTTTAGGAATAGCCAACACGTTTTTTTTTTTTTATTTCTCTCTCTCTGTCTCTCTCTCGCTCGCTCCATTTAACTCTCTATTTTAACAGCATTAACTTACAATGAAATACATCTTCCTTCAGGTAGACTGAATGTTTTTCCTGCCTTGCTAAACGTTTGGGCTCATGATCAGTAAGTTGTATTCGCTCAAATTGATTTAATTAAATCAAAACTTGCGGACTTTGAAGCTGGGTGCAGTTAGCGCGGCGAGTCCCCGCGCGCTGTGAAGCGGAGCAGCTGATGGAGGATTCCGCTTGGTCTTTAAAGCCTTCCGCAACCGCTGCAGGTTCACAAATAACAATGGTTTTTCGTAAAATAATGATTAATTATCAATTGATAATTTGTTTGTTATTATTATGGTCTTGTGAAAACAATAATATTGACTGCGGGAAAATAATGAATAAAAAGAGTAGAGCTGCTGTGACTGCTGGCATGTTTTAGCCCAGTAACATGAACACACACACCGTTCCTCACAGCCCCCAAAAAACAGACCCGAGTTCAGTTCAGCTGGAGGGGGCTGGGGGGTAGTTCTGTTATAGCTTGTAGGGGTCGAGAAAAAAGGTGTGAATCTCTTGGTCTTTCATGTGGACAGTGTCTTATGCGGGTATCAAACTTGCAGAACAGGTTTAGATAGGACTCGTCATTTTGGTTTTAGGGCAACTTTGAAGAAAGGTTTTGATCCATTTCAAATGTTGACTACTAGCGCAATATAGTTTATTGGTTATTATGACTTAATTTCAGAGGTAGTTGCCTTAACTCAAAAAAATAAATAAAAATAAAATAAAATAAAATAAATTCGCAAACTGTTGCGTTAATTTTATTTTGTTTCGTCTAAGCAATATGTTTTGCGTTGGACTATGAACATATAAATTCTCACAGAATGTAGCCTTTTCATAACCAATATATTGAAACATCTCTTTTTGTTTTTTCTAAATCCCAAACAGAGTCCAGACATCAGTATGATCCGTCTATGATGTTTTTATAAGTTTTTGGAGACATTATTATTATTATTATTATTATTGTAGGTCTATTTACAATGCAGAAATGAGAAACCAGAAGCAACAATATCACCAGGCTGGCCATTCCCAAAACATAAAATATCAATTTTATTTCAATTTTCGTTTTTGTGTTTCAGAGGAAAAATCATTGTTAAAGCATCTCTCCATTACAGACCGTTCTGAAAAGAAGAATTTTTATGTAATCGTGTATAAAATGCTTTTAAAAACTTTAACAGAGATGTCTAGAGGGGTTTTAATAGGTCTGCCTCCCACGTAAGATTTTTCTAGTTACTAGTCGTTCATTTGTCATTATTCAACTAATCAGGAGGTTTATATGAAATTTACATCTATAATCCATAATGAGCCTTAATATATTCTGCGCTCAAGCACATGCATTAATTTTGCCACAAAGCACAGGCAGAAGTAGCCCAGTAATTGTGAAAAAGGAGACATTTTAATTATTTATTAATAAACAAATGTTTTCTTGTCGGCTGCAAGATGAAATTCACAGTGAGAAATACAACCTTCACAGATTACATAATGCTTTCGTTTTTAATTGATTCGTTTAAAAGACATTTAATGTTTTCTTTTGGTATGTTTGTTGTGTTTGTGAGTTTTATGTCATTCATTATCAGGAAAAATTCAAGTGATCTAGAGGGCGCCTCCCTGTCCTGCATGCGCATTAATAACTTGAATATGAATATATAATTCACATTTTGCATATGCATTACAACGTATTTTTTTTTACATGCAATTATCCAAAATGAAAACCAAACAAGATTTGTAAAGAAGATAAAACAAATAATAATAAATGCTACGCGTGCACGTCAGCATCACTCGCGCCGCGCAAATCTTGCATGCGACATTTTACCACACCTGCATTTAAATGCGGCTGCGGAAATTTTCTTTTTTTTTACTTAAATTATATGAAAGCAAGTAAAGAAGGCTCTCTTTAAAATCACTGAAGTTGTCAATTAATGAAGCTCTTGTTTTTTTTTTGTTTTTTTTTTACATCATTTGCACTTTGGTGATTATAATGAGAGAACTTGAGTTTAATCGTGAGGACGTTTTATTAATCAGTCCATTCTTTAGAATTTCAATGATTTAGCTAAATCTTGCAGGTTTAATTTAGTTCGTTTCTTGTTTTAATTAGGCCTAAATAATGGGAACGAAATTATACAGTGCCTCACGTTTTACTAAAATAAAGAAAATAATTTATAAAACACGCAACAATTTCTTAATCAGTGTACAGACAAATATATTTTCCCAATAAGTTGTCTGTCAAAATAAAGGAAAGTTATTAATTAACAAAAATGCATGTTGTTTTATTAAAGGAATTTTAAAATATAAATTAAAATATAGGCCTAATATATGAGAATATTGACATTTTGCATAATAATCTATGTAGCCTAGCTCACTAAAATAGGCTACCACTTTTAATGCTCCGATGCAAAGTAAACCACAATTTTTTTGAATAATATAACACATAATTCATATTATATAAATAATACTGCACACCTATTAAATCTAAAATATGGTGTAATACTGTGTAGCTTAGAGAAAATATAAGCACAGGCTCAGGCACAGGCTTGACAGTTATCCTGCTTGAATTCGTTCTAAGAAACGCACATAACTTCATAATTACCAAACTTTCATCTGTGAATATTAAATATTTTAACTACAGTGTTTTTCTTTCATTTTCCCTAACTGCAGCCGTCAAATGTAACACATCAGCGAGGCAAAACTGACTTATATTTGGTGTTTTTCGCTTTGATTGCGCTTGTTTGATAACTTTTGATTAAAGCGCCACTCAGAGGTCAAAAGCTGCAAATGCACTTTACAGACGCTAAGCTGCGGCGGCGGTACGAGCGCGGTAGAAGCAACGTTTTGGATGGCCACCTCCTGTACGTACATAAAGAAATAGGCTATATGTTGTGTTGGATCAGTCACCCGTGTCGTCAGTGTGCAGCAGACACACTAACCTTAGTGATTGAAATATATCGCTTATCCAGCCAAAAAAGACTATAAACATTACAAATAAGATCTGAAGTAAAAATGAATTTACATACACAAAATAAAAACTAATCCTGTGTGACTGCTTCACTTCAAATCAGTTGATTTTAGGTCAGTGGTTTAGCTGTGACTCAATGGTGCTTTTCTGCCGGTAGGGAATAGTAAGATGGTGGCTCGAACACTAGACAGCGCCCGGTGGCTTCACTGTCTGTCGGCAGTTTAGAACGCAATGATGCGATCCAATCATTATACATTGATCAGTGGTGTGAAACTGTTACTGGGAAATCGAGTGGAGTGGGATATGTGTTAATATCAGTCTCATATAAGAGCATCAGCAGGAAGGGAGAGGGTTATGAGTGTGTGTTTGGATCTAAGGATCAGTCATGGAGTTTGTTCTGCTCTCTCTCCAGTTACTCATTCTGGCACAATAACATAGTGACTGATCTCCCTGTAAAGTCCATCAGCAGTAGAATTGGAGTGTATGTGGATCACAGTGCAGGAACTCTGTCCTTCTTCAGCGTCTCTGACACAATGAGCCTCATCCACACAGTCCAGACCACATTCACTATAGTGACTGATCGTTTGAACTCGTCACCAAACACCAATGACTTGTACATGCACTATATGGACAAAAGTATTGGGATACCCCCTTCTTTAGAACAGAAAAGGGTACTTCGAAAACTGTGGCAACAAAGATGGAAACAATCATATATTTAAAAAATGTATTTCCATCTCTGTTCCAACAGTTTTGGAAGAGTCTAAAATGACTGTACCCATATGTGCAAGTCATTGGTGTTTGGTGATGAGTTTTTGGCTCAAGGTCTGCATTTAATGTCACACCAAAGAGGTTCAACTGGGACCTTGCTTTCTGCAGACCAGTAAAGTTCTTCCACACTGACTCAATCATTTATTTTTTAACCTTGCCTTATACACAGAGGCACTGTCATGTTAGAATAGACAAAAGGTCCTGTCCAAACTGTTGCATTAAAATTAGAATTACTTAGAATTAGATTACTAAAGTAGTCAAAACCTATTCATTATTAGGGGGTGTCCCAATACTTTTGGCAGTATAGTGTATATTTTTATTTGGTTTTGTCAGTATAGTTTTTGCAGTATAGTGTATATTCTCAGAGTAACAAAGTTAGATCACTAATCTAATAGCTAGCAGGGTGCTAGCACCTATACGTCGCGTCTTACTTTAGCTAGCAGGCAGAGTGAGCACTCGCATCCCATACACCGCAAGACCATGAATGTCTCTGTGAGCAGAATTATTAACAAAACCAGCCAGCAGGAGCCAGTATTGTCTTTTACTCTTTTAATTCTGAACTCAGCATTCAAACTTACACTAGCAAGGCCATAACACAAGTCACTCCTCTGCACATCTCTCTCTATGACGGTGAGTCACCCCTTTTATGTAACAGGGGCAGTAAATGAACCCAATCAACTCAAATTAACTTGAACATAAACACACCATAACATCACTAACACAAAAAACTCAACCATATTGCCTTAAATAACCCATAAATGAACGCTAAACAAATACCCATAATACACACCTTTTGTATTTTCAAAATACACAAAATTCATGTGAAATAGGCCATTTTTCTGATGAATAATGAAACCAAAAAGTTAAGATTTTTTGTGGTGTACCATTCATAAGTGTCTTCACAAATGCACAAAATCACTACAGTAAACTGGTGCTGACGACCAATGATTAACCTAATTCTTTTGTCATTAAATAAACATACATTTGCATATATGGGTGAAAACAATCATCTGATTTTGTTAAATGTGAATTTTTTTCATTAAAGGGGTCATATGATGTTGCTAAAAATAATAATTTTGTGTATTTGGTGTAATGAAATGTTTATGTGGTTTTAACATTCAAAAACACATTATTTTCCACATACTGTACATTATTGTTTCTTCTCTATGCCCCGCCTTTCTGAAATGTGTCGATTTTTACAAAGCTCATCTTTCTGAAAAGCGAGGTGTGCTCTGATTGGCCAGCTGTCCAGTGCATTGTGATTGGCCGAATACCTCAAGCGTGTGAGAGAAATGCTACAGCCCTCACCATACTGTGATGCTGTGTCCCGGCTGGAGCGACAGAGACAAAAACATTAAACGAGGCATTTGTTGCATCCAGGGGGACATAATTACAAATTATAATGACTTATACTGCCTTTTTTACCAACCCGTTGCATTTGCTGCTGCATAATAGGGCTGTCACGAATATTAGATTTTTCATATCACGGTTATTAGGGGTGCACCAATACCCCTTTTTCCTGTACTCGCCCGATACAGATACTTTTATTTTTTGTTCTTTGCCGATCGGGACCTATACCAATATTTTTATTGCATTTGTACATAAAGCAATGAAATGTACAAATGCAAAAAAAAAAAAAAAAAAAACACAGAACACCAAAAGAGTATGGTATAATGTTAGCTGGTTAACTTCAGCTTTATTAAAACAGAAATAGTCAAAACTAAATTTATTCAGACACACTTCAACATTTCTCACATTATCACAGATTATTCTCTATAGTTTAGAAGATGGGTAATAAAATATGACAAGAATTCAGAGTTAAACTGTGTCATAACAAATTCAGCTTGATAATGTTAGCTAACTTTGGTAGAAAGGAATGGATTACAATCAACCAAAAATGATTCATACAGCTGTAAGTATGACAGTATTTACACAACAATCAATACTTATTTGGGCAACCCTTAGCCTCAATGACAGCCTGTAGTCTCCTGGGCATGCTGTCATCCAGGTTCACGCAAACCTTCAATTGAAATGAACTTAAATGTTTTTTTTTCCCAGACTCGGTCTGAATAAATTTTTGGTTCCCAAATTTGTATCAGTTTTACTGGTAGTCCACTGTATGAAGAATTTTTGGATATAATTTGTCACAGTTTACTTTATTTTGATATTCTCACTTACATACATGAACTATAGTGTCCTGTACCCACAAGTAAAAACATATAAGTGATTTTTTGTGTCCTGTACCCACAAGTAAAAACATACTTTTTCATAATATAGAACAATGCAAAAGCAATGCCCATTAAAATGTATTTTACAAGGTTTTGTTACTTTCTTTGTTATTCATTTATTTATTTATATTTTGCTTTTTGGTTCATCTTTAATTTTTTAATTTAATAGCATTAGAGCGCTTTGTTGTAATAATGCAGGGAACCACGTTATAAATCTCTCCTAACTGTGATATTTTCACAAATAGAAGTCACATCTCTCTCTCTCTCTCCTGCTCTCTCTCTCTCTTTCTCCCTCCCTACTGTTAAGTTACTTGTGCATTGTTTTACTTACTTGTTTTTGACATATCTGACTGAACTACAAACTTTCCAGTGATGAAAGGTATACTTTCACTCGACACGAAGCTTGCGCATCTCCGCCGCCGCGTGCTCAATCCACTCAGCATGCTTTATCAGCTCGCGCACGTCAGCCACAAAGGCGTCAATACTGAATGTTTAACATTATATTCATTGCATAATATATACTTCGTAGACATCCTTAATTCTAATACCTCCATTCTGCTTTCTGTTGTTCGGTTGTTGGTTGGTGTTTCTTTGTCTGAATATGGCACTTATCACATGCTGTGCGCGTATTGGTATCGGGGCATTTTTAAACGAGTACGAGTACAAAGAGCTCAGTATCTGGCCTGATACCGATACTATTGGTATCGGTGCATCCCTAATGGTTATTGTGTCTGTAAATCAAAAATTATAATTTGTTCTGGCTCTGTTCGTTTTACGCGGTAGCTTATTTAAGTTTCGGAAGAAATCCAAATTTTGTGTGATGTACTTGATGCTCGCTCCCGAACGAAGTGCCTGCCTGCTTTCAAATTCATCTGTAAAAATACCATAGCACTTGTTTGTGCTGGATGGACTCGTAACAGCCTGGGATCGATCTGCTCTCGGCTGGATGATCTGCTGTTGATTGTGGTGGGGTTTGGCTCGCTGTGGCCTGGGACAGATCTGCTTTCAGCTGGATGATCTGCTGCTGGTAGTGGTGGAGGTTCGACACACACCAGCCTGGGTTCTACTGCTCTCAGCTGGATTATCTGCTGATGAACCTCGGGAGAAGCTCAATGTTTGTTGCCTGTGTTGGATGGTCCTAAACTCTGTGTGGATGTTGCTAGCCTTAAACAAATTAAACACTAAAGAGATTGAGAAGTTTTTTATTAATTCCTGCTCCATTTCTATAGATTCAGTTGCTCCCCTTAAACCAAGGAATCGAAGGGAAAGGTCAACATTCAGCCTTGGTTAAATGATCATACACTCTCAGACAAGAGTGTCGTAAGGCAGAGCGAAAATGGAAAAGAGACAAACTCCAAGTCTCATATGAGTGTCTGATTTCATGCTTAACTAGCTACCAAAAGTCAGTTAAAGAGGCTAAGTCTGAATTCCTATTCAAACTCATTATAGAAAATGCAAACAACGACCAAGGATGTTGTTTAAGACAATTGATTTGGTGCTAAATCCCTTACCTGCCCCTTCTCTTGATCCATCTCGGGAAAACCTGTGAGAACATTTTAATTTTTTTAAATAATAAAACATTGAATATTAAGGCTTCTATTAAGCCATCAACATATGATACTCCACTGAGCTGTTCACCAACAGATTTGTTAACTTGTTTTCATCCAATTTCCTCTGTACAGCTAGAAGATATTGTTTTTAAGACTAAATCATCAGCTGTGAGTTTGATGTCATCTCAGCTTGTCTTTTTAAGGAAGTGTTTGCAACCCTGAGTCCGGCTGTAACAGCCATCATTAATAGTTCTTTAGCAAATGGAAATTGTTTGCAACCCTGAGTCCGGTTGTGTGGTTCATCATTTGCTTAAGAAACCTCATCTTGACTCATCTATCCTCAGTAACTTCAGACCTATTTCTAAGTTGCATTTTATCTCAAAGCTATTAGAGAGAGTTGTTTATCGTCAGTTTAATTCCTATATCAGTATGTCCAAGGTTTTAGATCACTGCACAGCACAGAAACTGCACTGTTGAGAAGTAAGCAAATGACCTTTTGCAAGTTCTCGATACTGGTTTCATATGCGGTGCTTATTTTGTTGGATTTAAGTGCGGCTTTCGATACAACTGATCATAGTATTTTCTGTTATCATCGGTTAGAAAAATTGGTGGGTATTCAGAGTGTCGCTCTGCAGTGTGGTGGGTATTCAGAGTGTCGCTCTGCAGTTGGCCTCTTATCTTAAAGACAGAACCTTCTCAGTGAGCATTGGGAAGTTTTCTCCTTCGTCGGCTCCTTTGTCATGCAGTGCGCCGCAAGAATCCATTTTTAGGCCCTCTTCTTTTTTTTTCATTTTACATGCTTCCCTTGGGTGCCATTTTTAAGAAATATAAGATTTCATGCCACTGCTATGCTGATGATACACAGTTCTATCTTCCAGCAAAAACTGACAGCAGTGATTCTTTGGATGTGCTCTACGGCTGTTTTGAGGAGATAAAAGGTTGGATGGCTAATACTTTTTTGCAATTAAATGAAAGCAAAAGCGAAATTCTGAATTTAGGCCACTCTAGGACTTCATCTGTTTTTAATTTAGGGTCTCTCTCTGCCAATGTTCAAACCCATGTAAGAAATCTTGGGGTTACATTTGATTCGTTATTAATGTGTTAACAAATTAGCACAGTGATCTTCACATTGGCTTCACAGGGTCTTTTACAATTGGCTCCCTGTAAAGTTTAGAATTTATTTTAAAATAGCTGTCTTTGTGTTCAAGGCTTTATCTGGTCTTGCACCAAAATATATCAGTGATCTTCTGATTCCTTACTCTCCTCAAAGAGCACTTAGGTCTAGTAATCAGCTTCTCTTAACTGTCCCACGTTGTCGCTGTAAAACAAAGGGTGGTCAGGCTTTTTCAGTTGCAGCTTCTAAACTTTTGAATAGTTTGCCTGTAAATGTGAAACTTGCTCCTTCACTAGCCAGTTTTAAGTCTTTTCTCAAATCTTATTTGGTTAATGTCAGTTTAAGGTTTTGATGTTAGTTTGCTCTGATTCTATTTAAGTTTATATATATAAATATATATATATATATATATATATATATATATATATATATATATATATATATATATATATATATATATATATATATAATGCATGTTTTCCTATTATGCTTTTCATATATTGTGTTTTGTTGTACAGCACTTTGGCGTAACTGTTTTAAATGTGCTATAGAAATAAATTTCAGTCAAATTATTTTTTACTTTGTTTATTGAGTTTTTTCTTTTTCACCCAATGAACAAAAAACTGATAAACACAGGACAGAAGACTCTGGCTTTCTTTGTCTTCTTTGAAACTCCTATGAATAACAAGAGAGAAAATACTGTCAAATTCAAAAGTATGATACAAATCCTTTTAACCCTCTGGAGTCTAAGGGTATTTTTGGGGCCTGGAGAAGTTTTGTCATGCCCTGACATTTGTGCTTTTTTCAGTTTCTTATAAATATCTAAATGGCTAAAGTCCTAATCTCACTGTAATCAGCACAAAACTGGGCTATAATAATATGTGAGCAGCATGTATGTACATGATTGTGTTTTTGAGAAAAAAAATGTTATGGCGTGGTTAGTGAAAAACTAAAAATGTTAAATCACTTGAATAAGGCAATAAAACACATACAGAAAATTGGTTCCCAGGACTTTTGAGAACTGGAGCTTGTAGCCTAGAATTTTTTTTTTCTAAATGATATGAAAATCATCTTGTTTACTCACTTACAGAAAACAATATATTGATTTAAATTTTCTAAGACACTTTTTTGTTGGTAAAAGTCATATGCGAGTAGGCGTCAACTATCATGAATTCACACCTGAGAAGACAAAGGCCTGCATAATGAGCTGTATAATGAGCCATTCAGTCAGCTGTGTCACTGAGAGGGGTGAGTTACAAGAAAGAATGTGAGGACAAAATAAATGTATATAATTTTTATGTTTGTAGTTTATTTAGAATATATTTAATTATCCCACAACATAATTTAATATTCAGTTTGTAAGTGCAGTTAAACAGTTTATTAGGAACAATCAAAGCTGATTTTTTAAACTGAATTTTTTTGCATCATTACTCCAGTCACACAATCCTTCAGAAAATCCTTTTAACAATCTTATTTTCTACAAAAAAAACATTTATTGTTATTATTATCATTATTATTATTATTATTATTATTATTTATAATGTAGAAAAGAGCTGAGAAATATTTTTTTCAGGTTTTTTAGGGGGGATAAATTGAAAGAACAGCATTGTTTGCTTATTACATTTGTTACAGTTACATTTATTGGTACATTTATATTATTTACATCAAGCTTTTGAATGGTATAGTAGTGTATATTGTTATTGAAACTTCATAATATTTCACTTGATTATACATTTAGTCAGGAATTATAGTTTGGAAAAAGTCTTTGGAAAAAGTCTAACTAGTAAAATGTTTACACGTTATGTGAAAACTAGCACAAGTATATAAATAAATAAGAGACTTACTCATGTTTATGATCTCTGCTGGATAAAGTGCTTCATTCTTTTTTTCTGAGGAAATCCAAATCTCAAATCCTCAATCACATCACATCTTTTGGGGTGAATTATGTCTTATTCCTCTCATCGCGAAGCAAAACAGTAAAATGAAAAAAAACTTGAAGAACCAATCTCGCTGCGTTGTCTTCTGTTGTGTGGGTGTATTCAAAAGCCGCGCACCTTCAGTGAAACATTTGAATCTCAAAAGCGCGTTCAGCGCGGGGGGGGCGTGGGTTGCATTAGAAGATAATGAAAGGGAGACGTGAAAAACGGACATCGCGTTGTTTTCATATGGATTACTTTATCACAGAATATTTGTTTTCGGCAGCACTTATTGAGTTTAAAAGTAGACATGTCAAGCTTTCTATAGATATCTCTCTCATGTCTCTGTGTTGAGTATTCACGGAGTTACAGTTCATTTTAATGACGCATTTGAAAATGAAGATCAGCGCAGACAAAGGCTGCAGACAGCACTCCTTGTTTGTTATCTTTATTTTTATAAGCACACAAAGTTTTGTTGTTATTATGTCTGTACTGACAAAAAAAGTAGACCCTTTACAGATTCGATTGATGTATTGCTCTTATCTGTACGATCAAAACTGAAAGTGTAATTTAAGTTCTTTTCGGGTTATCAGGAGAAAATACACCAAAACGCGTATACGCGTTAATCGACTTCAGAGGGTTAATGGTAACACTTTACAATAAAATGTCATTTGTTAACATTAATGTATTAACAATGAACAATACATTTATTACACAATTTATTAGTCTTTGGTAATGTAAAAAAAAATAGAGTTATTCACTCATGTTAGTTCACAGTGCATTAATGTTTTACAAACACAACTTGTGATTTATATATATCACGACACCCCTACTGCATAAACATAAAACGAGACAGCGGTACAGCGGTGGTACAGCGGTGGTACAGCAACTGTGGCGACGTAACAGTCAGTCACGTTCAACGTTACGTCAGTGACTGACGAATCGGGGGTCCATATGGAAAGTGCCACTATTGCTGACCCCCCTCCAGTGCCCTGAGAAAGCCGGCAAGTCCCCCCACACCAGTTGGGGGCGGAAGATAGGACAGGGCTTAGGCAAGGGGAACCAGCCACTGCTGTTCCGTACAGTGGGATTGGATAACACTGGGAAAGCGTACCCAAGTAGGGGAACGCTACGGAGCCACATCCTGCACATAGGAGGTATCATGTGGAAATTACACATATAGACTGGCCATAGGGCAGTGCTACCTATGGAAAATCCCCTGCGGTAGACTCTGAGATCACTACGTAGCAGAGAGGGCAGAGAAATCTCTGCCAGGGAAAGACACGGGCTTACCGTGAGCGAAGCCGTACCGTGGAAGAATACACATGTGGGATCACCCGAAGGGGGAATCACTACACACGGGCACCTAGCCCAGCACTAGGGCTGACCTTGGGCATACACACGA
The DNA here is from genome assembly GCF_018340385.1 of Cyprinus carpio. Taxonomy (NCBI): domain Eukaryota; kingdom Metazoa; phylum Chordata; class Actinopteri; order Cypriniformes; family Cyprinidae; genus Cyprinus; species Cyprinus carpio. Next base: position 676,947 of record NW_024879144.1, on the reverse strand, counting down.
GTGCTGGAACTGGCGTCTGACGCTCCGCCAATCCTGACTGCTGAGGTTGCGGGAGGAACTTCAACAGGGTTCGCCAAGAGGGAAACTGAACTGAGAAGCACTTAAGCGCACGTATCCAGTCCGTAGAGGGGAATGGCGCAGCAAGCGTGATTGTCACCGAGCGGGTCCAACATTACAGGCTCTTCTGACTGCAGAGGCTCGAAGGGCTCCTGCTTCAAGGCCGTCAGGACCAAGGGGAGATCCCAAGAGGGTACCAGGTGAGGGTGCGGAGGGTTCAGCCTCCTTGCCCCCCTAAGGAACCTGATGACCAGGTCGTGTTTCCCAACGGACTGTGCCATCTACTGCATCAAAGTTCTGGGAACCAAGTCCGACTGGGGAATTGTTGTGGTAATGTGTTGTGATGATCTTTGTGATTTATGACCTTGCACAGCATCTGTGCGAGAAGGCTTACTGGAGGAAACGCATACTTGCGTAGAACAGCTGGCAGTGGGACGTGTCCGGAGAGGCAAACAGGTCTACCTAAGCATCCTTGAAGCATCTCCAGATCAGCTGGACTGTCTCGAGGTGGAGACGCCATTCTCCCGGAAGGGCAGGCTGATGTGAGAGCTCGTCAGCTGCACGACTGAGCTCGCCTGGGACGTGAACGGCACAAAGCGACCTGAGATGCTTCTGACTCCAAAGAAGGAGATGGCGGGCAAGTTGTGACATGTGATGGGAGCGTAGACCACCCTGGTGGTTGATGTACGCAACGGTCGCAGTATTGTCCATCCGGACCAGTACGTGCCTGTCGCGAAGCCTCGGTTTGAAGCGGCGGAGAGCAAGCCATACTGCCAGCAACTCTAGGCAATTGATATGCCACTGCAGACGAGGCCCTGTCCAGGTGCCTGAAGCTGCATGCCCGTTGCACATGGCACCCCAGCCGATGGCAGAGGCATCTGTTGAAAACAACATGCTGGGGACACTTGCACTAGGGGAACCCCTGCCCATAGAAAAGCAAGGTCCAACCACGGGCTGAAGGTTTGGTGGCAGGACGGGGTAACCAAGACCCGGTGCGTGCCGCGTTGCCATGCCCATCTCGGGACTCGATCGTGAAGCCAATGCTGAAGTGGTCTCATATGAAGCAATCCGAGCGGCGTGACAGCAGCAGCGGATGCCATATGCCCCAGGAGCCTCTGAAACTGTTTCAGTGGAACCGCCTTCCTGCCCCGAAATGACTCCAGGCAGTTCAGCATCGACTGAGCTGAACTGTCGAAAGACACACCGTCAGGCTATGCGCGCCGTCAGGTTGACCGAGTCCAACTCGACACCGAGAAAAGAGATCCTCTGCACAGGGGAGAGTTTGCTCTTTTCCCAGTTGACCCGAAGCCCCAACCGGCTGAGGTGGCTGAGTACCATGTCCCTGTGTTCGCACAACTGAGCTTGGGACTGGGCCAATATGAGCCAGTCATCGAGGTAGTTGAGAACGCGAATGCCTGCTACCCTCCAGGGAACGAGGGCTGCCGCCACGACCTTGGTGAAGACACGAGGCGACAGGGATAGCCCGAAGGGGAGGACCTTGTACTGATATGCCTGCCCCTCAAACGCAAAGCGGAGAAACAGCCTGTGTTGGGGGAGAATCGAGACATGAAAGTATGCGTCCTTCAGATCGATTGCTACAAACCAATCTTGTGGACAAACGCATTGAAAGATACGTTTCTGCGTTAACATCCTAAACGGGAGCTTGTGAAGGGCCCAAGTTCAGAAAGCGCAGGTCCAAGATTGGCCGTATCCCAACGCCTTTCTTGGGTACAATGAAGTATGGGCTGTAAAACCCCGACTTCATATCGGCTGGAGGGACTGGCTCTATCGCGTCCTTCGCCAGCAGGACCGCGATTTCCGCACGTAAGACGGGAGCATCTTTGTCCGGCACAGAGGTGAACCGGATGCCCCTGAACTTGGGCGGACGCCGGGCGAACTGAATCGCATAGCCGTGTCTGATGGTTCTCTTGAGCCAGCGAGATGGCCTGGGGAGCGCTAGCCAGGCCCCCAGAGACCGAACAAGCGGAACTAGGTGAACCACTGACGTACCCGCGGTGGGGCAGCGAGGCAGACCACAGGGACCCGACCCGGGAGGCACAGCGTCCCGGAGTGGGGTCTGAGTGAGTGGTGCGACTCTTACCTGGCTCTGCGATTGGGCAGGGGGTGTGTGAGAAAGGCAGAGCATCCTCAAACCGGGCCCTGCTGCCTGCTGGCGAAAGGAGAGGGGGACGGGAGTGTAGAGGCTGCGCCATCCTGGCCCGCTTGAGACCCAGAGAAACAGGAAACTGCTCTTTTACTGAATGTTTGGGTACCACTGGCTGGGGAGCCAGTGGCGGAACAAAACAAAATGGAAACAAAAGATTCTCCGTGAAGGCTGCTGCTGAAAGCCGGGCTGGAGCGGAGGTGGAGGCAGCAGGATGGGGCGCCCTCGGCAATGAGCAGGCGGAGGGGCTGCGTCCGGCGGGCTGGGTGACGGCAGCAGCGGGGCCGCCGGGGCATGATGTGCTTGATCGCCTCCCTCTGCTTCTGCGTGGCAGAGAACTTTTGGGCGAAGCTCTCCACCGCATCGCCGAAAAGGCCAGCCTGGGAGATCGGGGAGTCCAAGAAGCGGTGCTTGTCGGACACCCCCTTATATCTGCCAGGGTAAGCCAAAGGTGGTGTTCCTGGACCACTAGCGCGGACATCGTCTGACCCAGGGACCGCACTGTGACTTTCGTCGCCCGTAGGGCAAGGTCCGTCGCAGTGCGCAGCTCCTGCATGACACCTGGGTCAGAACTACCCTCGTGCAGCTGCTTTAACGCCTTGGCCTGGTAGACCTGCAGGAGGGCCATGGTGTGCAGGGCAGAGGTGGCCTGTCCAGCAGCTCCGTAAGCCTTGGCCGTCAGTGCGGACGAGAACTTACAGGCCCTGGACGGGAGGCGTGGATACGATGCGCTGGAGGAGTGAGGGGCCCGTGGAGACTCGCTCGGCGGGGAAGCCCTCACTGTTACCCTCAGATCGCCCCTGGCCAAGAACCGCAGTAGCCCTCTTTTTGAAGAAAGAACTAGAACGGGGCATGGGGCATGATTGTTGTCATTTTGAGAAATGTACTTTTGCATTTCAGGTATTGCACTTTCACCAGTAAGCCACAAATCAATAATGTGGACTCATGGTGTATTTTACCTTATCTAGTGTACTGATTTATTATAGGCTTTGTATTATATAAATGAATAACAAAGACTTATGCTTATGCTCTCTGTCTACATTATTGTCATCTCGTCTTTGTCTCATCTTAGTCACGGGAAAAAAAATTTTCATCATAGTCTTCGTTAACGAAATTAACACTAGATCAAAACTGACTATTTTTATTTCTTTTCGCGGTCATAAAGAGAATACGAGACAGACCACACCAGTACGGGCTTCGACCCCAGGGCGTTAAACCAAAGCTGGGCTGTCTCACACCCTCTCGCTCACAAGCACTTATCAGTGCAGGTGTCTGTTGTTGTTACAGCCTTTAGTTTCATTTTCTACTGTGTTCTCGATGTGCACTTCTGCCGAGCTCGCACTGAGGCAAGCTCCTCAGCAGACTTCTATCACAAAAGTGTGGACTCAGAGGAAGACAGTGAGGGTTTAGGGTGTGATTTGGGACAGGGCCTCTGATGGTTTGGAGAACAATTACTCCGAGTCGCCCCTGTCCTTTCACAGAATTATATAATGGTAATATGAGATCACTTGCCCTCCCTGAAAAACTAATTGGCCCCCCCAGTGTGCCCGCACCCTTTTATGTGTGTCCACTCAAAAATTCAAATAATATCTTTGAACTTGCATTTGAATTAATTAATTCTGCTGCGATGCTTCTTAACAACCGGGACTAATAGCAAGCTACTGTTTCCAACTTAAGGCTGCAGTCGGTAACTTTTGGGGCTCGCGTCTGGCGGAAGAACATTGTAGCTGGAGCTACTTCTCTCTGTTTACATCTATGGCGAGTCACGCAGGTACTGCACTACTCTGCAGCATTGCCGACCCCAACCAGACTAAAATAGTCCGAATATAAACACTTATTATAGGTGTACCGTAGTGATTCAGGATAAGACAAAAACACGGTTTGGAAAATGGATTCATGATGTACTCGCTCATTATATATTGTTTTTTACCTTTTCAAACACAAAAACAGGAACAACACTGTGGCACAGCCCCTGCGCTGATTGGACCAGAAGAGCCGGGAGTGGTAGATTTTGTTTATATTGGAGAGAAGTAGCTCCGGCTACAATGTCCTCCTACCAGTTGCGAGCCCCGAAAGTTACCGACTACTGCAGCTTTAAAAAAAGCACATTGAAGTTGATCTATTTCTTATATACCTCATTTTTTTTTGATTAGTGAGTTGAAACGCTAGATTTTGGTTGGCTACCATCTTTGAGTGTTATAGGACAGACCATGCTCTGTTGCTGAATGTAATACATAATAAAACAATTAATTTTTTTTCTGGCCGATATGCAAGTGATATTTTTTAAATGCCGAAGCAAATCGTATGGTGTTTATCTCACGTTCCTGTAGAGGTGGATTTGTCCTTTAAATAAATAAATAATTATATATATATATATATATATATATATATGATATATATATATATATATATATATAAAATGAACATGTTGATCAATAACTAAGAAAAGAATAGAATAAACATGAGAGAGTTGTCTTCAATGAGCCAGAAAAGCTCATGTTACTCCTCTCCTCATCAGGTTACACTGGCTGCCAGTAGCCTCTCGCATCAAATTCAATGTACTGATGCTTGCCTACAAGACGACCACTGCCATGGCACCAACATACCTAAACTCACTAGTTCAAACTTATGTGCCCTCCAGAAGCTTGCGTTCTGTAAGTGAACAGTGGCTTGTGGCGCCATCCCAAAGAGGTTCAAAATCACTCTCACGGGCCTTTTCCTGGACTGTGCCCAGCTGGTGGAATGACCTCCCGATCTCAATTTGAACAGCCGAGTTTTTACTCATTTTCAAAAAACATCTAAAGACATATTTTTTGCCAGCACTTGACCAACTAATACTAGCACTTACCTTTTCTATTCTATTCTATTCTGTACCGTTCTATTCTATTCTATTATTTAAAAAAATTAGGTGTTCTGTGCTAGACTAACTGAGACTTGTCATGGCACTTGTATACTGTTGTTGTTCTCTCACTGGTCTGATTGCTTCTATTGTTCCCTATCTGTCGGTCACTACGAGTTATGTCGAACGACATATGGGGTCTCACTTGGGAGGCCAATCATCTCTGAGTTTAAGAGAGAAAGACGATCAATGAAAATTGGCTAGTGCATTTAACATACCTGAGCCACTCCCTGTGCCTACGGGTATAAATAGGCGACAGGTGCATCCACTCAATAGATTTTTGCTTCAGAGCCGAGTAGTTGATTGGATATCACTACAAAGCCATTTCATCTTTGTGTTCGTGGAGAGCTGTTCCTGGTCAGCGTGACGGCGCACTACAGCGGTGTCCCTGCAGCGGTGATTCCCCTGGGTGCTTCGGCTAAAAGAGCAGTTTCTAAAAAGCAAATCACAGACGATTCACGTCTTTTTCAAGATGCCGCTTCGTCCATGTCCTTCTGGATGCGGTCGTTTCCTGAGGAGGGACCTCCTCTCTCAGGGGTTGGGCACCATTTGGCCACCGCGTCCAGATCTCTGGAACCTCCACGTGTGGCTTCTGGATGGGACGCGGCGGACCTAAGTGATCTGCCACCGGCAGTGGTAGACACTATAACTCAGGCTAGAGCCCCCTCTACGAGGCAGGCCTATGCTCTGAAGTGGAGTCTGTTCACAAATTGGTGTTCTTCTTACTGAGAAGACCCCCGGAGATGCTCAGTCAGAGTCGTGCTTTATTTCCTGCAAGAAAGGTTGGAGCATAGGCTGTCACCCTCCACCTTGAAAGTGTATGTGGCTGCCATTGCAGCCCATCACGATGCAGTGGACGGCCGGTCCCTGGGGAGGCATGACCTGATCGTTAGGTTCCTGAGGGGTTAAATCCTCCTAGGACACCCCTGATTCCCTCCTGGGACCTCTCTATTGTTCTGGCTGGACTTCAGAGGGGTCCCTTTGAGCCACTGGATTCAGTCGAGCTTAAGTTTCTGTCTCTCAAGACAGTGCTCCTGGTTGTGCTCACTTCCATCAAGAGGGTCGGAGACCTCCAAGCATTTTTGGTAAGTAAAGAGTGCCTTGTGTTTCGGCCGGCCGACTCTCATGTTGTCCTGAGACCCCGGCCTGGATACGTGCCCAAGGTTCCCACCACTCCCTTCCGAGACCAGGTGGTGAGCCTGCAAGTGCTGCCCCTGGAGGAGGCAGATCCAGCCTTGGCGTTGCTGTGTCCCGTAAGAGCGCTTTGCATATATGTGGAGCGCAACCAGAGCTTCAGAAGCTCTGAGCAGCTCCTGGTCTGCTTTGGAGGTCAGCAGAAGGGGAAGGCTGTCTTCAAGCAGAGGTTGGCCCACTGGATAGTGGATGCCATCACCTTGGCGTACCATTCCCAAGGTGAGCCGTGCCCCCTGGGGGTGAAGGCCCACTCCACACGGAGTGTGGCCTCCTCCTATGCGCTGGCGCACGGCGCCTCTTTGGCAGACATCTGTCAAGCTGCGGGCTGGGTGACACCTAACACCTTCGCGAGGTTTTACAACCTTCGTGTAGAGCCAGTTTCTTACCGTGTGTTGGGTAACAGGTAATTGGCGGGAAGGGCTGGCTGGGTGTCATGCTTGCTGCGCCATTCCCCCTAACACGGGGATGCGAGCGCCTTTCTTCTCCCAGTAGAGTTTCCCGGTTGGGCGTACCCTGGTCCAAGCATCATCCAGCACCCTCGGCGGTCAGACTTGGCAGAACAGTCTGCAGCCAGGCCCCGGAGTCCCGGTCAGCCCCTGTACTGGGCTAGGTGTCCATATGACTTGATTCCCTACGGGTAATCTCATATGTGTATTCTCCACGGTAAGGTTTCCCTCTTGGCAAACCCGTGTCTTCCCTTGACAGACCCGCTCTGTCAGTCTCTTCTGGCAGCTGTTCAATCCCTACTCGAAGGTAGGACCTGCCTCAGAGACCCATTCCATATGTAGTACTGCCCCCTGGGTCAGTCCATATCAGTATCTCCACGTCACCTCCCTACGGGTAGGATGTGGTCTCCGTAACGACCTGTTTCCTAAGGCTCGCTTCCCCATCGTCTTGCCAAGCTGAAAGAACAAATAGGGAAGATTTGAAGCAATCTTTCACCGAAGGTTGAAATCCCTTCCACTAACTTTGTGTGGGCTGAACAGCAGTGTGGCCTTCTCCAGCAGCGATGTACTCACCCTTTGGCCCCTTCGGTACCAAGGTCAGTAAATTTGTGCTGGGGCTTTGGGAAGATTACGACCTTAAGCGTAGCTTTTGTGGCATGCCACGGCTTGCCGACAATTGCAGCGCCACAGGGTTGTGATGGTGTTCAGGATGTGGCGTTTTCCATAGGACCCCATATGTCATTCGACATAACTCGTAGTGACCGACAGATAGGGAAACGTTTTTGGTTACATACCGTACCCTCGTTCCCTGATGGAGGGAACGGAGACGTTATGTCCCCATGCCACAACCTTGAACCATTCGCTGTTGCCGGAACACGTTCTCGGCTCCTCAGCGTAAAAACCTAGTGAGTGGATGCACCTGTCGCCTATTTATACCTGTAGGCACCGGGAGTGGCTCAGGTATGTTAAATCCACTAGCCAATTTTCATTGGCGTTTTCTCTTAAACTCAGAGATGATTGACCTCCCAAGTGAGACCCCATATGTCGTTCGACATAACGTCTCCGTTCCCTCCTTCAGGGAACGAGGGTTACGTACATAACCGAGATGTTCTCATTTGTAAGTCGCTTTGGATAAAAGCATCTGTTAAATGATTAAATGTAAAATGTAAATGTAAATATGGCATTAGAAAAGCCTGATAAAAATTTGTTATGTATCACAATTTTTGCATTTATCATCAGCTGTTCAACAGCTTATATAAATTATAATTTTTTTAATTATTGTTATAATTATTTAGAATTGTAGCAATATAAAGTATTATAATAAAATTGTATATTGTTATTATAGTGTATAAAGAAATTTAATAATCTATTAAAGTGAAAAGTGAAAGTGACGTGACGTGGCCAAGTGTGGTGACTCATACTCGGAATTAGTGCTCTGCATTTATCCCATCCAAAGTGCACACACACATCAGTGAACACACACACAGTCGTGGTATTGAGGGTGGAGAGAGCGCTGTACATTCACTCCCCCTACCTACAATTCCTGCTGGTACGAGACTCGAATCCAAAACCTTTGGGTTACGAGTCCAACTCTCTTACCATTAGGCCATGACTTCCCCCATATTATGGATAAGTATAGCTTATTTTAAAAAACTCAATTCGATTCTGGTTCCCAGCTCTGCTAAATATGATTCTAAATCTGCACAGCTCGATCTGCTTCACCTAAATGTCACACATCTCATTGGAGAATCATTAGAGCAGGCAATTCACTCTCTTCAGCTTATAACTAAATCCTTGAATTGCCCCTGCTCCACAGATGTTCAGTCGGGTTTAAGTCTGGGCTCTGGCTGGGCCACTCAAGGACATTCACAGTGATGTCCTGTAGCCACTACTTTATCTTGGCTGTGCGCTTAGGGTTGTTGTCCTGTTGAAAGATGAACCTTCAGCCCAGTCTGAGGTCCAGAGGTTTTCATCAAGGATGTCTCTGTACATTGCTGCATTCATGTTTCCCTCGATCCTGACTTGTCTCCCAGTTCCTGCTGCTGAAAAATATCCCCACATGCTTTACTGTAGAGATGGTATTGGCCAGGTGATGAGCAGTGCCTGATGTGTGTTTGTGATTTGTGCTTTTTGGTTTCATTTCTTCATTAAAAATGGCCTATTACACATGTATTTTGTGTATTTAAAAATACAAAATACTGTATTTGTATTTAAATACATTTTTCCACACAGTATTTTGTATTTTTATTTTAAATGCATTATCATGTATTTATGCCCATCTCTGGCAGCGGCTTAGCTGTGACTTTGTGTTTTTAAACTATTTTCATTGACGAAATAGAGCAAAATCAGCCAATAAAGTTATAGTCAGACAATATAGGCTTCCGCAAACTGCATAGTACTGAAACAGCATTTGGTTAAAGTCACCAATGATTTGTTAATTGCTGCTGACTCTGGCTCTTTGTCAATCCTGATTTTACTCAATCTCAGCACAGCTTTTGACACTGTAGAACATTCTCTTTTACTCTCTCAATTGGAAAAAGTTTTTAATGTTACTGACACTGTTTTAAATTGTTTCAAGCCTTATCTATCAGATCGTAGGCAGTTTGTGTCCCTGGGTGGTTCCAGGTCCAATATTGGCTCAGTGCAGTTTGGTGTTCCACAGGGTTCAGTTTTGAGTCCCTTACTTTTTAGTATGTCCATTTTTCCCCTTGGGCTATTTCTAAGATCCCTTGGTCTTAAGTTTAATTTTTACGCAGATGACACTTACATTTATATTCACTCAAAACCTGGTGATAATTCGGCTGTTGCCTTTCTTGAACATTGCATATTGGAGGTAAAAATATGGATGTCTCAAAATTTTCTTTGTCTCAACAGTGACAAAACTGAGGTTATGCTGATTGGTTCACCCCATCAAACTACGTAAAGCTAATATTTTAAACTTAAAGATGGATGGGTCTATTATGGAGTTTCAAGCACAAATTAAAAAATCTGGGGGTGATATTTGATTCAAACGCAAACTTTTGATCCTCATGTTCAGAACATGGTTAAAGAATCTTTTTTCACCTTAGAAACATTGCAAGACTGCGTCCCAATGTTGTCTTTTTCAGTGGCTGAAAAACTGATCAATACGTTTGTCTTTTTCTCGAATAGACCACTGTAATGCTTTGCTCGCGGGGGATCTCGAAATCTACTTTAGGCAGATTGCAGTATGTTCAAAACGCAGCTGCCAGAGTCCTGACAAGTTCCAGGACAAGTGAGCACATCTCTCCAGTCTTGGAGTCCTTGCACTGGCTTCCGGTCAGGTTTCGCGTTGATTTTAAAATTCTTATATGATAGAAAAGCGACACTTTTTTTCAACTTCAGTAGCATGTGTTTTGATATTACAGCTGTGAAATTACAAACAAAAAAATACACTACACTTCTGGGACATGACACTGAAATGAATTGTGAATGTTATTAACATTAAATCATCCTTCTCCCATTTTCAACCTCAAAATTTTGGGGAAGCTATGCCTCCCCAGACGAGCCAGCACTGACCCTGTCTACACTTTATTATAATGAGAGGACATGTCTGTCATACATTACTCAATGTTGCAAAAAACACATTGTAAGTATGTTAGAAACCTTTGAAAACTCCTCAGCGCAAACACAAATATGCAGATCAACTTAATCGCACTGGTGCTCCTAAATATTTTTTAGTGGGTGTATCTACCAATTGAAAAAGATTACGACTATCACAAAACAATTTAAAATCATTGGATGTTCCATGAAACTTAAATCTTCTAAACCTGTAGTAAAGACTGTGAAGAGATGGACCAACGAAACAGAGTTGGCTTTAAAAAGCCTGCTTCGACCTCACTGATTGGAGTGTTTTTGAAGATGCTACCACCGATCTGGACGAAATCACAGAGACTGCGTAAACATTTTCCTATATTAGTTTTCTGTGAGGATAGATGCATTTCCTACCAGGACTTATTTAACATTTCAACAATGATAAGCCATGGTTTTATAGCAAAAACTCAGACATATTCGTTCAGGCCAAAGAGGCTGCCTACAGAAATGGGGACAGAGTCTTATACAAATCAGGCCCCCAGGAACACACTGAACAAAAGAGATTATAGTGGCTAAAAGGACCTACGCTAAACAGTTGTGGAAGACCAGTTTCTTTCGCAAAGACTCAGTGTGGAAATAGGCTGAGAGCCATCACAAACTACAAGACACCATCCCCCTGCACTGAAGGCATATCAACGACTTGCTAACGACCTGAATGAGTTTTATTGTAGATTTGAAACACTCCCACACACCATTCTGATCAAGCCATCTATTCGCCGCGGGAGTTTCACTCATTCATTCTGGTGAATGTTTACATCCTCCGCAATTTGGCACACGTAAGCCTCGGGCTTTACAGAAACTCGCTGATCAGATTACCACGAGACAGAACAACAACACACCCCGACTCTGTTTTATCATTCTTGGGGACTTTAATAAAGACAATCTCTCCCGTAAACTGACAAAATACAGACAGCATGTTACATGTTTCCACAAGAGACAGTAATATATTGGATCACTGTTACACCACAATAAAGAATGCATATCACTCTGTTCCACGAGCAGCTTTGGGACGTTCTGATCACTGTCTGGTTCATCTTATACCGACCTACAGGCAGAAACTTAAATCTGCTAAACCTGTAGTAAAGACTGTAAAGAGGATGGACCAACGAAACAGGCAGGATTTACAAGCTTGTTTGACCTCACTGATTGGAGGTTTTTTGAAGCTGATACCACCGATCTGGACGAAACTCACGAGACCGTAACATCCTATATTAGTTTTTGTGAGGATATATGTATTCCTACCAGGACTTATTTAACATTCAACAACGATAAGCCATTGTTTTACAGCAAACACACAGACATCTTTCGTCAGGCCCAAAGAGGATGCCTACAGAAATGGGGACAAGAGTCTTGTATAATCAGGCCAGGAAACACACATGAACAAAGAGATTAGAGCGGCTTAAAAAGACCTACGCTAAAAAGTTGGAAGACCAGTTTACTTCCAACGACTCAAACTTCAGTATGGAAAGAGACTGAGAGCCATTACCCTACTACAAGATACCATCACCCCTGCACTGCAGGGGGGGGGCCCTAATCAACGACTTGCTAAGGACCTGAATGAGTTTTTATTGTAGATTTGAAAACACCCCACATCCATTTGATCATCTCTCTACACAAACCGTTAACACCTCCCATCAATACCCCCACCCACTCTTTTCAAATCAGTGAAACCACGATGTGCGCCAGGTCTTCAGGAAGAACAAAGGAAGAAAAGCATCAGGCCCAGAGATGGCGTTACAACCTTGCCTGTCTGCGAACCTCGTGCTGACCAATTGTGCCCCAATCTTTTCACCAGACCTTCAACAGATTCTCTGGAGTTGTGCGAAGTGCCGTCCGGCTTCAAACGCTCAACCATCATCACCGTTCCAAAGAAACCCAAGATAACAGGAACTTAACGAGCTACAGACCTATGGCCCACTCTAGAGTCCCGTCCGTCGTCATGGAAGGCATTTGAAAAAGCTGGTTCTGGCTTATCTGAAGGACATCACCCCCTGGAGCCTTACTGGACCCTCGTGACAGTTTTCTTACCCCCCCGAGCAAACAGGTCTGTGGATGATTGCAATCCCACTTGGGATTGCACTTCATCCTGCAATCCCATCTGGACAAAACAGGGACTTATGTGAGGATCCTGTTTGTGGACCTTTAGTTCGGCTTTCAACACCATCATCCCAACATCCCTCCAGACCAAACGTGATCCCAGCTCTATGTTCCTAGCTCTATCTGTCAGTGGATCACCACGTCAGTTTCTGACAGAATAGGCAACAGCTAGTGAGGACTGGGGGAAATTCATGTCCAACAGCCTGCTCCAACACACTGGTGCCCCCTCAGGGACGGGGTGTTCTCTCCCCACTGCTCTTCTCGCTGTACACCAACGACTGCACCTCCAAAACCCAAAGACCAAAGACCCCTCTGTCAAGCTCCTGAAGTTTGGCAGACTACTGACGCACTTTCGGCCAGTCATTCGGCCTCACCCAGGAGCTGCTCGTTCTGTTTTCTGGATCGGTGCTAGACGAGATCCTGGTCTGCTGTTACAGGACAAGAGGTTGAGCAGCTGGGCTGTATGGTGCAGTCTTTAACAACTCTTCGCTACTGCGTGAACATTCTCAAAACAGTGGAGATGATGTTGGGACTTCAGGAGAAACCCCCCTGCAACCTCCCCCCACTCCCTCAGAACAGCACTGTGGCTGCAGTGGAGTCATTCAGATTGCTGGGAAAACCATCATCTCTCAGGGACCTGCTCGTGTGTGCCAATCACTGACGTGAACGTTTTTGTTTACTAGAGGCCCCCCACTATCATGTGTTGTTACTTACTCTCGCCAGTCTGAAGGAAGTTTTTCCGTCGGCTCCACCGGCGTGTCGGGTGATTTAGATTAACGCAGTTTGTGTGGTGGTACGTAGACCGCCGTTATTGAGTCTGTACTGTCGCACTTCAACCCCCCGTCGCGCTTTGGTTCCCAGACTACAAGAACGATACATTAGGAAGACTACAGAGAACGGTTCGGACTGCTGAAAGCCGAATATTGGTGTTTTCCCCCCTCCGCCGCCCTGGCCATCGGAAGAACTGTATACATCCAGAGTGAGGAAAAGGGCCTCAGCAAAATCCTCTGGATTCCCTCTCATCCTAAGTTACCCCCCTTTTTTTGCCATTTTGCCATCTGGCCGGCGCTCTGCAGAGCCGCCAATCCTGGACCGTCCGGCACCAAGACACATTTTCTTTCCCCCCAGGCAATCTCCCTCATGACTAGGGGGGTCAGTGAAATGTTCCCCAGTTATGCAAAAATGGTGCAATATTCTTCGATTTATTTGTTACCCCCTCCAGCCAAGATACATCTCTGCAATCTTACTCTATTCTATTCCATTGTCATCTATAGCACCAACTGTTCATAACAATTTATTTATTTGCAATTTGTTTTTTTGTTCTGTTCGTTTGTGTGGTTGTTGTTGTCTCGGTGTGGAGCTGGGGAGAGCTTATGTCACTACAACAAATTCCTTGTATGCGTAAGCATACTTGCCAATAAAGCCCTTTCTGATTCTGATGATGCGTCGCCATGGAAAACAGTGAGCGGAAAACAATATAAATATCAGTTCTCATAAAGAAACACTATCAGGCGGGAAAGGTTTAAAGGTAATGTGTTTGTGTGCTTCATTCATGGACTCCTGATTGTGATGTGTTTTATCTCCATCAGATCACCATCGGCTCACTCTGGATCTGAACACAGGAATAAACATCTAACTTCTGTCTGAGAACAACAGAGTGATTACTAACACTGGCACCGCGCACAGTCCAGCTTCACGTCCAGAAAGGAATCCAGATCATCCAGACAGATTTGATGAGTATGACAGAGCAGGTGTTATGTAGAGAGAGTGTGTGTGGACGCTGTTACTGGGAGATCGAGTGGAGTGGAGATGTGCGTATAGCTGTGTCATATTGCCCCCCCCCCCAGACCCCACACAGCATCAAAGGAAGTTGGCTGTCCAATTGAGTGCACCTTGAGTGAATTTCTTGGACTTTAATGATCAGTCCTGGAACTTGTACTGCTCTCCCTCCATTACTCATTCAGACACGATAACATAGAGACTCGTCTCACCTGTAGAGTCCATCCTCAGGCCTAGAATAGGAGTGTATGTGGATCACAGTGCAGGAACTCTGTCCTTCTACATGCGTCTCTGACCGGGCCACAGTGAGACACATCCCACCCAGTCCAGACCACATTCACTCAGCCGCTCTATCCTGGGTTTACTCTTTATTTTGCTGGATCATCAGTGAAACTGTGTTGATGAATCAGAAGAGACCTAATAAATCCTCATCTAGACAGTAAGATCAGTGTGTGACGATCTGTGTTTCTGTGCTTTTCTCATTTAAATCAGTCTCACATCAATCATTTGCATTACTACTATCACAATCAGGCTTATATCTTATCATTCATGTGATTTTTCTCTACTTGATTGTAATTAAAACACAATGTCAAATCAAATCCTCTTGAGGTCATATTTTGATTTGATGTTTAATGTATGAAATGTCTGAATGCTGCATGAATCATGGAATAAAAATCAAATTTCCACGAGACTGAAATCCGTTTCTGTTGTTATCAATATAAACACCATTCGATCAAAATATATTTATATATCCACAAAAAAGATCAATTCCAGTTATTATGTGAATTTACTTATTGTATCCTCTCGGTTGAAAGAATCCTCTCCGACATTAATACCTGCTACCCCCTACTCCTTCTGGAAAATTCTTTTTTCTATCGGTGGATGACGTAAAATCTTTTTGTTTAATGACCGGTAATTTCACATGAACAAAAAATCAATTATTTTATTACTAAAAACATGTCAAAATGTGTTGTGAAACATATACAGGCTTTGAATTTAAACAAATATACCATGAAAATATCATTGCAATTATTACTATATATTGTCTCAACACTGGAGTCCTCCTTATTTATTAATTTTGATAACAAATAATTACATAAATGTGTCAAATATATAATAATCTAATTCTACTCTGAAATAAAAAGTATTTAACACCTATATAGTAATAATCTAGTAATAATAATAATAATGACCAAAATATTAATTGTATTTAATTTTATTATTTAAATGATAAATCAATCAAGAAATGTCTGCCACTGCAATAATAATTCACATTTACATTTAGTCACGTTAGCAGACTGCTTTTCTCCACCAGCGATCTTTATACAAAAGAGGACATTTTTAAATGCTTCCTACATTAAATCCGAGCCATAGTATAAAATTATGATTGGCACATACTGCTTTTTGCCCTGTAAAAGTTATTTTTTTAATAAGAATAATTAAAATAATTATATATATAATAATAATAATACCTAATAAATATTTATAAATATTCCCAAAATATAAATTTATTTTATTATTTTAAACAGCCATAAAAATTGTATGATTGCAATAATGCACTGTAAAATTAGATTCCGTATTAATAAGAATTAATAATTCCATATAATAACTTTACAACTATATGCAAACACATCCATAATTTTACAATTTTTATTGCAATAATGCTTTCTGCGATTATAAAAAAATGAAAAAAAGTCAGTATTTAATAACATGTGGTAGCATTAATAATAGGTAATACAATAATGACTTAAATTAAAGTATTAATATTTTCCCAAATTATAAATTGTATTTTTTTTAAAGCATCCATAAAAATTGGAATAAGGCAAGCTTACTGGCACTGTAACAAGTGGTGCTCAGTAGTATAATAATAATAATCATTACTTTCTATCTGTAATATATAATTTATTTGTAAGATTATATCAATTAACAAATAAGAAAAATTACATCAAGGAAATCCCTTTTTCCGGAAAATGATTCTTGCATTACTGAACACTATTTTTCTTGTTGATCCTGAAGAAGCTGCTTTGACACAATCAGTATTTGTATAAAGCGCTATATAATATAATGTGTGACTTGACAAAACGACCATAAAAAAATTTAATGAATTGCAATACTGCTTTTGGCCTGTGACAAAGACATAAACACGTATTAAAATAATAATAATAATAATACGAATATAATAAAAATCATTATAAATATTCCTAAAATATACATTTTATTATTTTTAAACAGCTATATACAAATTGCATGATTGAAATAATGCTTACTGCACTGTAAAAATTACAGTGTTACAAATTCACATAACATTATACAGAAGGGTTTACAGCCGTGACGTGATGCGAGACCAAATAAAGATATACTGTAGGGATAGCTGAGAACGAGATATGTGTGGATGTAGCCAACAGCCTGAGACGACAGCAGCAGCTGACTTCGTGTGTAATGTGTGTGTGCTGTCTGACCATCAGTGGTGTTTCTCTACTGTTCCTACCACAGTGACCCTACAGCCTCGGTGTCTTTGTTACATGAAATCCTTCACACGATGTTCTGTATATTTAATGTTTAAATTGTTTATATTTTCTCTATTATTTTTGATGTGTTTCATTATACGTTATTATATTTCTGCACTTATATTCCAAGCTTTGTCAATATTGTATTTTTACAGACAATAAAGCAATTTTGAAATTTGATAGAAATTTCCTTTCAGTTCACTTAAGTTAATGGTGTTTGTGGTCAGTGAGTTTCATTCGCGGATCACTTTATTGTCAGATACCACCAACATTAAGATTTCTAAAACTTTTGCACTGACCTGGAAATAAACCAGTCTTATAAAATTAATGATTTAGCTTAAACAACTTTATATGCACATAACCTCAGCATGCATAATATTATACAGCTCTGCGACTAGAAAACTTTTAGTAGTTTTTAATCAAATGTTAATTAATAATCACTACTCACCTAAACATATTTCGAGTACATGCCTCCAGGCTTCAGCAACATTGCACAGTATATCGTTAACTCACTTGTCAGAAGGGCAAAATTAGGACAAGCTGCTCGAAACCGACTCATTGCGGCGTTCTCCTTTCGTAATCAAACCGGAACTAAAGTTCCAGTCGATTTCATTTTTATTATTACAGCTCAAAAGAAGATTTGTTCCAGAACTGATGACATCACTACTAAAGTACGGCGGGAGCGATAAGAGGGCAGATGGCTCTTATGTTTTGGAGTCGCTTGTTCTCGCCGTACTTTGATGTCATACAACGATTGGTCTGAACACAACCAGAATCTCCTGAAAAACCGCGGGAGTTTTGCTGCGTTCATACCATTGCCTCAGTGACTGAAAATGTGCGAGGATCTCGTTAAGAGGCAGATACGATGCAAGATATTCATTTATAATGTTTTGCCTTTTCTTGTTACTAAAATACAAAATATTAGTTTTCTAATGGTGTGGGAAGCAGTCATCAACTAATATTCATGAACGGTTATTGACTGCATGCATACAAGAATGACCTTAAAACGATTAATGTAGTTCTTTTTGTTTTATTATTTACAATTCATGAGCAATAATCAACGATTCTTTTCTGGAAGCCCTACTCTGTAATAGTTCTACTCTGAGTTCCAATTTTTTAATTTTATAAATTTGTATATGTTTTGTGAAAGGTTTAGATGGTTTACATTTAGGCTCTTGACAGACAGTGACAGAATATTTAATCAGGTAATTATAAAAATGTCCTTAAAATGGTAAATTTGCCCGTCATTATCAGTACCCTAATTTAGGCTGTTAATGCACAGTCCTGTTTGACCAGCAGTGTGTCACTGGCACTTTCTTTAATTGAGAACTCATTTTTAAATTGTTGTTTAAGATTTGTTTTTAAGTAAAAATTAAACAACAACATAATAATTATTATTAGTTATTATTGTCTGTGTACCTTTATTTCTCCATATAAGTAGTGGATAAACGTAATACTGTTATAATGTTTACAACAGGATTAATGTTCTGTAAATGAAGTACTGTAGTGACATCACTACAGTTCTAGCATATAGTTTGTTGAAAAAGGATACTTCAAAGGTCAAAATGTTGGGAGTGGTTTTATAAAAAGTAAGTGAAGAAGGGGGAGGATAGAGGAGGAACGGATGGTGGGTGTGCTGCTGTAGTTGAACTCGGGTTATGCTAATTCAGTGTTGAATTTGGAACTTAAGTGATTCTTGAGATATTATTTTGGTTAAACAATACTTTGGTCGCGGTTTGGTATGAGAGACGAAGAGGAGTGTGGGAGAGACCGGGTTGTTTGTGTGTGGTGTGTGGGAGTGTCTGTTCTTTATTACGTCATGGGGACCAAAACATGAGCAGCATCCCTCACGTGTGGGGGTACCCAAAGAGGGTGTGGGGAGCGACCACATTTTGGCTGGACCCACGACAATGCGAATTATCATGGAGTTGGGTGGAACGACGTAGAAAAACCGCTCTAAGGGGTGATATATCTAGTGGCGAAAACTGAGCTTGGCCCACACGTGCTGCAACAAAAAAAATGTGTGTTTAAGGGTGCTAGATTTCAAGTCGCTTACTGGTCTTGCACTCTCACACCACTATAAGCCAATTGAAAGGCCTGCGTGGTTTGTCACGTGGGTGCATTACCAAGACAACGCATCGGCTTACGACGGACATACAGTACATCTTTTTGAAGTGACGTGAATGACGACGCTGGACATCGGAAGGGCCATGTGGGAAAAACGTCGAACTGTCGGGTAATCATCTCATCTGATTTGGATTATTGAATATATGGTAATAACCGAATGTTTGGACACATATGCTATGAATAAGTGAGAAAGCATAACCTAGATTAGCTTAAAACATTTGCAGTAACTTTCCGTATTTTGTTAAGACAGTACAGAGTAGGACTCGCTGCGGGCCAGCAGTCAGCGCTGCTGTAATGCCCTGCATCTCCGCTGCGTTATTATCTGTAGCCGCTCGCTAACATATTCAACCACCCAAAAGTCTCTAGTTCCTGGGTAAAGTTTCTGTAGTCAAAACGGGGCCATTGTTAGTGTTAGTAGCCGCTAGCTAACAGTTAAACAGCTCTCTCTTCTCTGTCACGGTGCAGTGACGCACAACCCACGCAGGTGCCTCGTCTCACTCGCTCCGGTGAAATAGTGTTAAGCCTTGGCTTTCGTTAGCGTTTTTATCTTATTAGCCGCTAGTTGGCATTATAACTGTAGCTTACTGTCTGCCTGCTAGTGTTATTAGCTCACTACTCACTACCTAGCTACTGGTCTAACATTATAAACCATGGAGTTTATTGAAAAAATGATTGCTCCATAAAGACCTAGATCAATCGACCATGAGCAGGCATTGACATTACTTTATTGTCTGCTTGTCATTCAGACAAGCAATACTCTCCCCCGTGTCACGTCGAAAACATGATCAGAACACACTCATAAACACAAATCTCACTTGATAATCTGAAAATTAAGAACTGTTTTGCACAAATGGGCTGTCACATGAAATTTAGCAGTTTCTCTTAAAAGCGCCAATTAAATTCAGTGTGAAGTGAAATCACATTTACAACATGGCACTTGACAAAATCTGCAAGTCACTAAACTTATTGTGGCAATATGTTTGACAAACTTTTCTAAAGTAGAAAATCTTCATACCCTGTCAAAATCTTTACCCTTTGTCACAATATACACCCTGGAAATAAAATAAATGAACCTAAATTTTTGCCAGCTGTATTTACACATTAAAATCTACACATCAAAATAAAATAGCATTTACAAAAATTCAGAACAATTATTTCAATTTAATTTGTAAAAATACCTGGTTTGGATAAGTGATCAGCCCCTTAGAGTAACCAGTTTAAAATTGCTCAGATACAACCAGTCACTTTCTAGATCACACACCATTATAATTGTTTTTTTTTGTTTTTTTATTTGTTCCGGACAAGTGGACAAGCATTAATGTCAATCCCTGATGATTCATATTATTGCAGAGGTCTTTAAACAGTGGTACAGAAAAAAAAGATGTTTTAAGAAAAACATTTGGGTGATTTGAGGATGGTCATTCTGTGAAAAAGTATTTTTATTCTGTAAAATGAGCAGCTCGCAGTGAGAAACTTGTATGTATACACAATGGAGTTGAATAAAGTTCCTGGAATATCTAATTTGGTCTGACAGAGTTAATGTTGGACATGTTCCTAATATAATAAAATCTTCACAATTTAGTTTTTTGGTGTATCACATGTAATTGTGTTAACATTCATTATAGCCTAAATAGTGGCAATTAATTAATTATTCAGCACAGGAGGAAGTCACTATGAGAGGTTGCGACTCAAACCCGTAAGGTGTACGCACCTGAACATGTGCAAAGTGGCAGAAAAACAGACAACCCGTGTTTTTGGAGGCACGACACATATATCCAATAAAAGGCAAGTTTAACATGAATGTTTTACAAAATATTTGATTCACGCACAATGGTCTGGATTATTTATGTATATTTTTGTACAATGCATTTAGATTGCCTTTACTGTCAATAAACACGCGTATTACCACAGTTCACTTGCATTCTTGTGGGAGTTTTTTTTCTATTGAAAAGCGATCTGACATCATAGCTCTCACTATCAGCAGTTATTTTATCTATGTTCGTAACATTTCTTACATATTATTACTACGGTGTAAGAGATAATAAAGATCATAAAGATAAATTAGCACAGTACCAGTACGATTGATTGCGTGTGTGAATTAGTCTACCGTCTCTATATTAATTGTGAAGCTGTGGGTTGTAATAGCCTAGGTTCCTTCAAAAGTAAAAAAATATGCTATAAGAAGTTTTTGAGATTCTAAGCTACTTTAGTGATAAATCACAGGACAGCCGCTGACAACTACTTTCTGCGTTCCTCTGTGTGTTCCGATTCTCACGATCTAACTGTATATAGAGTGTTTTTCGTGCCACAATTCCAGCTGCGCGAACATGGTAGCATCGATATAAATAATACACATCCGATCATCTAATCACTTGAATGTCCAAACCATAAAAAAAACAATACACGGACAAAGTTTAGTGAATATGCAAGGCTCAACCGCTCGCTAGCGCCATCACTAGGTGTTGAACCGGCGTTCACCTCCGTGTTGTGCTTTTATTGCCACTGACTGGAGGGGGGGGCGGGCGAGTCATGTGGACTTAACACTGGTAGTAGGTCTTTTAAGGGGAAGTATTAACAGGATTAAAAAAAAAAACACGAAATCACCGCCCTGGGAAAATGTACGTCCCGTTAGAGTTTCAGAATTCTAGTTTTTTGGATCTAACTTTTCGATTAATCTTCCATCCCTAGTCCTATGTTCCTAAGTGTATCCTTTACCAGGTCCATAGATTTGTATGTGTACTTCACTCTTATCAAGCCGCTCCCCTTAGCCAATGTTGGAGATCAGGTGCTGAGCTCATCATCCCCTGGAGACATGGACTCTGATTCCGTTCAATGGGCTAAGATAGCACTCTTGTGAGAATAATCGACGTCAAGCATCGTTGAAAACTCCAAACAAGTTTCCCTTCTCCAGGATACACACCATGGTGGCCCAATGCTGTTTGGACAGCACCAATTTCTATTTTTTGTGATAAATGGTGGTCCCGCGTGCTTATAGCTAACATTTCTGACTTGTACGCAAAGACGTGAAAACCCCGCTTGCGGGCTCATGCACTATTCACCGTAAATTGTTGCGTGCAACGACAGATCTACGCCTGGGAAAACATTAGAACAAAATATTTTTTTCTCTAATATAGATAGGTCCACCATCCATACAGTGATGGATGTGGAATGGCGCAGGCGGCGCTCTAATGGGAATTGGAGTACTGAGCTGCTGCATTGTTTTCCTCTTTTTTTACGGTTCTTCTCCCTCTCGCTGGTCGTATTTGTTTCAAGCCTTTGAAATTTCAAAATCAGCACTGCTATCCATCCCCCTATAAATCACAGGGATTTGAATCAACCACACACTAACAATCAGGTGACCCATTGAGCGACAATCTCCCATTTTGAGTCCCTTCTAGAGATAGCGTCTTGTAATCTATTCTTTTCAGGTCTCTGTAAAATACTTTGTATTTTAGCATTTTTCTTTTGTTCGGCTTCTTTCAGAGCATTGACCTGCTGATGTGGAAAATGGATCATTGGGGCGGTCCGGTCGTGATTGCACCCACCCAGGTAATACAAATACTCATGGGCTCCTACTGCCGTTTTGAATCAAAATTTGTTTTCGGATAGAAATCCACAACTCGTCCTGTTTGCTTTACAGAAACAATAGAGAGCAGGGAGAAGAACATCACATCTGATTAATTGAGGGAAGTGATTGTGCCCCCTTAGCGGATAAGGTATACCTAAGTCCAATATGTTGTGTAAAAACATGTCTACTTTAAATTCTATTATTGTCACCTTTTCCATTGGACATATTAACATACATACGAGTAAGCTTTCCTAGCGAAGCTTACATCCAACAAGCCTGGTGTTGCTTGAGCAAATGATTTAAAGAATTTACTGTAATCCATGTTTTCGATTGATGATGAACAGCACAAAGAACTGTGGATAAGTGGTCCCAACACAAGTGTACAAGACACCAATTAGGTTCCCCCCTTCATTTCTGAAGGTTGGGATCTTCTTGTTTGGTGAACATGCCAATGCACTTTCATCATTAAAGTGGGAAGCATGCGTATCATGTTTCCAGCGTTAACTGTTTACCTAGTTTCTTTTGGTATTTACGAGATGCATCTTCCAGTGTCCACTATGGTCAATGTGTAGTGTCATAAGTTACATGTTTTACACACTATACACTGGCTAACCCGTGTGCGGTCCAAAGAATCAGATCTGGCGTGCAGGAAGTGTCCTTCTAGTAATTTTTCAATCTTCGGTTAAAAATCAATGCCTTGAATTTTGTTCTTTTGGATGATCAAACCCTCTGAATTTTGCATAGCCCTTGGTCTGTTTCACTCGTGTCAGTGCGACTATCAGGTAGATATGGACAAACACATTGGTTTTATCGGTGAGTTGACTGCTTTCTGGGTCTGTGAATTCACCCGTATTAAATGTAATTACATGTTACAGGTTTGATGGGTGACACTTCCTACACACTGTGGCGTTTGAACACAGCACAACTATGCCACTGGTGGAAAGTTCCAACACAAGGTCACCAGACACCAATGAGTTTCCGCCTTCAGGGGGTTCTGAAATTGAGTCTCCAGGGCTCCTACACTAACCTTTTTCCCCTGGTTTGGTGCACCGAGCTAACGAGGGAGATGAAGAACTTTTTAATTACTGGCTTAAAACATGGCTGTTTTGGTGTGCACAAATTGTTTTCGCGAAACTGCATCCTATGACCTACTTTCAAATCCTATGAACGTCACTATGCTGGTTGTTCACGCGCGAAAGCATAGTGTCTTTTTGGGCTATTTTGGGGGGTGGGTGCTGCGAAGTTGGGGAGTGGGGTGGCGGGCGGGGGGTGGGGGCCGGTGAATTACTCCAGGAATTTCCTGTCAGTCCTCCATGGCAATCTTGAGTACGCTTAAGAGTTAGTATTGCATGCCTTCATATTCGCGAAAAGTCTTACGGTGTTTATCAATATTTCTTAAGAGAAAGATTGCGCTGTTCTGAAGGTGAAACTTTTCGGAAAAAAAAAAACGCACGGAAGGTATGGAGGTGTGGGATCGATCCTGGTCGGAATGCTAAGAAGATGACTAGCATCAGGGTTGCGCACCGACTGTCTCCGTTGCTGCCTTATTGGAGTCGCGTCTGCAAAGCCCTGGGGGTACGGGGGGGCGACTTAAAGGCGTCTGTACAAAAAGCCGTTATGATCCGGAAAAGAACGATGACTATCAATCAGATTACAACATTTGTGTAACATGGTGTTTTACACTCAGGATTATTAATGCGACTATTGTAGCCGGACGGACTGGTTTTGCACGTCGGACTAGTGCATGTTTACATAGAAAGACAAATGGAAAAGTAAGCGAGGCATTTGAATGAAGAAGTGTGCTTCAGCATTAGACGAGTTAGCATTAGACCTGTTGCAGCGTGGCCACAACACTTCCCTAAGCCGAGCAAAGCGCTTTGATGGGCGCCGGGTTGGGCTCAATCACTTCGCCCTATCCGGGAGAATTGCCCGGGGATGTATGGTCCCGGTACAAGGAAATTCCTCCGTTGTTTGACGTCCACGACAAGACCCATGCTTGAAAAAAAACATGCTTCTTCCGAATGACCGGAAGACACATAATTTTTGGCACAGAAACACTCCATCCAAACGTTCGCCACAGCTTAATTTTTGAAAACTTTGTCCTGTTTAGGGGCATGGGAATCCAAGTCTTTAACAGTGTTAAAAGCTCAGTATGCATGAAATAGTCCTCCTTTAGCGACAGTTATATGAGGGAGAATTAATATTGTTTTTGTGATTTTTTTTTAATCTATAATTGTCAGTTTTTCAATCATTGTCAGTTTTTCAATTACGAATCACATCATCTTATTTGTTTGATAAAGTATCTATATTTTTATGTATAGCGTTTATACAGTTTTACAAGTTCTCTTTTCGAAAAAAACATCTTGGTATTGCAATTCTATATTCATTACAGGTTACAAGAAAAACCCATGACTTATTCCGGTTAGTTGAGTACACAGACTCTGATGAAGTCAGCTCTGGACCAGATCTTTCTTCTCCCACAATCTGATACTGTTTTCATCTAGGCAGCATACAGGCTTTTGTTCTTTCTGATTTGCATTAACTGTTTCATTTATCGTTATTGTTTTTCATTACAGAGGACTACACTTTCAGTAGAATACGCGTCATCCTGTTTATAATTTGTTTATTCCTCCTCGTGATATAGCATCTCAGTACGTAAATAGTAGATTGTGTGAAGGAGAACCCTGTGTTGCACCAGCTCTTAGATAAGACGTCTAATAAATCAGTTCTGGTGGTACAAAGGCAAGCAGCACATTTTTACAGATACGGGTGTTCTACTTTATAACGAGGCACCCCCTATTGCCATCGTTTTGGTCCCTATTCGGGGAGGAATTATTCTCTCATTAGTCATAGTCCAGTAGTGTTTTATGTACGCGAAACATGTGGTGAAACAGACCATTTTTTACAATGACACAACCCCTGCCTCTTTTGACAGCTTTGCTCTGTCATCGCTGTAGCAATTTAAACGAGTACCCAGCTCTAGCTCTATAATTTTTATTTGTAAATTATTCATAGATTTCACCCAAAAGTTCTATTTATCAGCCACTGACACTAATTGTAGTTTTTGTAAGAAAATAGCAGCACAATTATTCCTCAGAATCTGTGAAATTGTAAATATTTCATTTCATTGTTTTTGAAAGATGGATGGAGACTCTTAATTGGTCTGAAGAGCTTTTTGACAGTCCAGATGAAGAAATATTCAACACGATGGTGCCACCAATTAAAAGTGATAAGAAAAAGTATATTTTGATCTCAAGTACAGATGAGGAGGAAGATAACGTTTTACATATAATTCTTCCAAGACTTTAGGAAGTCAAGAAAGCCATTTGGTAAGCACCCCATAGTCGCCTGTTATTATGAAAATGTTTATCATAGGGGTTCATTTACCCATGATCAGTGCAACAAATAGCATCAATGAAGGGGTTAAGTAATTCTGTGCCAGTAAATCTTTAACTGGTCTACGTAAAACAGGCTTTTATTCTGCCAGAGATACCCGGCGGAACAGCACACCGCCCGGAGCGGACGTCTGGTATCTCAAACCCGGCATAGTGCCCAGCACAAAAACGCCACGCTGATCTCGCAAGCTGGTCGCATCGCTAGGTGGGTAATGGGCGGACCAATGCAGTTGCTCCCACAATTGTTCACCGTCAGACGCACGCTGTGCACACGTGTCGGCGCTTCAGACTGAATAGGCAATATTCACCCTGTGCTTGGACCATCCAGTTTTTAGCGCGACCTCCTCAATACATGATTGTTAAGATAATAGGGGACCCAAGGTCTGTCAAAATAATGAAAAGTCCATTGAGAAGCATTAAACTTAGCCATCGCTATATGCTTCATGAGCACAAATCTGTAATCCATTTCTTTTGGTATTAAGACACCCGTGATTTTTATTACATTCCTGACGACAGAATATCACAAAGCGATCCTCTTACTCTAAAATGTTAGCATTTTTATGTTAAAATTAAGAAATGTAGACTTGCAAGAACTTAAAAAAAAGTCATCAGAGACGAGAATGCGAGATAGTTGGAGAGGGGAGTGAGGTTGTAACACTATTAGCAGCTACAGTTTATCTTGTACACCAGGAATACAGCTAGAGCCAATGCGGCAGAGCTAGTGACAGCTGAGATACTCGAAAGAGAGAATTATTATGTTTTTTGGTGTTTTTAACAAAATGTATTATCTTGATGCAATGCCTGTAGCCATGCCACTGGAAGCGCTGCTGTCGTTCCTATTATGGTATGTAGGATTTCCCTTTAAATAAGCATTGTACTTCACAATTAGTAGATGAGTTGCGTTCAAATGGTTTGGCGTGCAGGTGGTTTGGCGGATCGCTGGGGGAAGACAATTGCTGGTAGGTTTTTTTTTTTGAATGTTAATCCATTTTGGAGAGAGATATCAACCTTTTTATTTGTTGGTCATTTGTATTGGATTTGTGAGGTATTTAATATTAGTGCGGGCCTCAAGTGCATCTGCTGGTTCATAAGCCATGTGACTATATTCTGAGAGCAACAATTGCTCTTTTAGGTGTTAAATTCTTAGGTTGTTACCTTGGGCTGGAGGATCTAAGTAGATATTTGGCAGATGCTGAACGCAGCCGCGCACTGTACGTGAGCGTTCACGATCTATGGAAGTATATGGTGATGATTGTATGCCCGTAATGGTGTGTGTGATCTGCTAAGTCCAGAGGATTTATATTTTATTTGTGAGGCTAGTATATTAGCAGTTTAAATACTGTCGAGTTATATATTTATAGATTGGTGGGTTTCTATTTTAAAATGTAATGGTGGTTTTTTCTTTTTTATATTGGAGTAATAAAAATAGTTGTCCTGATTGATAAAGTGGGACTGTTATACCACAGGGTTAACAAATGGTTGTGTTTAATGTTTTATTGTCTAGAGTTTCGGTCCAGCTCAACTGATCACAGTTTTTCCCTGCCTTAATTGATATTTTTTTTGTTTTTTGTGAATTGTTTATTTGTTTCTTTTCAATTTTGGTTGGTTGGCCCTGACTATTTGTTATTTTATCTGACAAACTAGCATTACTGCAGTTTTACTCTGTGAAACTGGATAGGGGAGAGGAATAACAGATCATTCACCAATACTTAACGTGTGCTGACGGTTTTTCGCCTGCTGCTTCACATGATATCCTCGCATTGACAGGGATCCCAGCTATCATGTATGAAACCACTTCGAAAGACCTCGGCGTTATTTGGCTATCACTTGCTTCTAGGTCTTTGTGGTTCCTGTTAAAATGTACTCCTCTACACTATTGGGCGCATTCTAGCCTGACGTACTCAAGTAGAGCCAGCCGCCAGTCGCAAGCGTGAAACCCCTAAATTACCGGATTCATGGTTTGGTTCATACTTCAATTACAAACAGTGCGCCGAAATTGTGTTTATAGATTCACATTTTGACAACACTCAGTCGCAAGAAATATTCATTTTATTTGAGTAGCCGTGGCGGCCGAGAACCCTTTTAAACTGATCTTGTAATAACCACGAACAATCGCGACAGAATCTGATATCACCAAGTATCAAACACAGGGAGCGAAACCTTGACAGCTTCGCCCATGCAGTGATTTAAAGCCACAACAGGTGGATTCAGCACCCATGGCCAGCTTCAGAGACCTAAGGAATCACATCAACAAAACTGAATTGATTCCCTGGCTGCGAAGCTGGCCCATGGTGCTGAAATCCACCTGTAAAATTGTGACATCTGTGGCATTGTGTTGTGTGATAAAACCCTGCAACATATTTAGAGTGGGCGTTTTTATGTGTGGCACCAGCCTTACGGAAGGCACACCTGCTAGGCAATAATCCTGCTGCTCTAATCAGGCATCTTGATATGCCACACCGGTGAGGTGGATGGATGATCTCTGCAAAGGAGAAGTGCTCACTAACACAGATTTAGAACAGATTTGTGAAACATATTTGAGAGAAATAGGCCTTTGGTGTACATACAAAAAGTCTGAGATCTTTTGAGTTTCAGCTCATGAAAAATGGGGCAAAAATAACACAAGTGTTGCATTTATATTTATTTGTTCAGTGGTGTTCTGTTTGTCAGTGTTAATAAAAGAGTCTTCAAGTGCAAGTCACAAACATGGTCTGTCTTTTATTTCTTACTCAACATGTGTTAGAGTGTGTGCGGAATTCTCTTATATATATTAATTGTATGTTACTCCACCCATAACGTCTCCGTCTTAACCTGCACAGCCTGACATCTAGGGCTTTAAGTAAGGCACATACATCTGATATCCAGGCCTGCCACACTCTCGAGCCTGGTGACCTTTCTTTAAAGTAAACTGGTTTACAAGTACACGCGAGGGGTACTTCGCGTATATCTGGTCTGTGGGACTTTTCATTTTTGGAGAATGCAATAGATATCTGTAACAAAGCCTCGCTGTGTGGCAGTCTGTTATCCTTGAGCAGCGAGGGCTGAAAGTCAGTTTATTTCTGGGAAAGAAAAAACAATGCGTGCTCTGGCGAGGGAGCACAAGACAAACTGTGGTGAAATCTCCCAACATAGATGCAAACTCCTCACCTTTAGGTGAGATTCACGCTTTTTGAGAACACCCGCCTGCGTACTGCTCAGAATTGCCAAAATGTAGGGCGCTCACGCCGATTTGGAGAGACACAGAGCGAGAGGAATTACTGAAAATTTTTTTGTTTTCTGTCATGTACAAAAAATATTCTCGTTGCGTTTCATAACATTACGGCTTGAATCACTGATGGGCAGATGGAGTATTCTGACGATGATATTTATTTGGCAGTCTATGGACAGGTTCACAGGCCTCCCAGTTTTCACAGCCCCCAAAATATCTTAAAATGTGTTCTGAAGACGAACAAAGCTTTACGGGTTTGGAAACGCACATGGGGGTAAGTGCTTAATGACAAATTTTCAGTGCTGGGGTAACACTTTAATGCAACCCTGGGGAAATTCCACACCGCTAAAACTTGACGCCAGCACAAAAAAATCTGAGGAAAAGCGAGACATCTGCGATGTCATGAGTAGCGAGTAAACTATAGATTACGTTTTATTTTTGGGGTGAGACTTCCTTTTTAAATTATATGTACAGGTTGAAATGTGACTCACAGTTACGGTTTGCTGTACAGATATGTTGATTATGTACACTGAATTTTTTGCACAATGTTCATAGTTGAACATTTAGCTCTTGCAATGTTTGCACAAGCAAACTGTTCTTAAAAATCGACTTAAAAAAAGAAAAGAGTTTTAAGTAAATATCATACACGTTGTGTGCATGTTTTTGTTAATGTATGACCTGTAACAAAAACAACAGAAAGTATAACACATTAATACATAACAGGTTTTAAGAGTATGGTAAAAGTTTGGCCGCCCTGCATCATATTACATTTTTTACATATCGGTCCTCAAAGTAGCGTAGTTGCAGACCCCTGCTCCGATGTATAAAGTATGTTTTCTACAATACAGTACATCAAATCAGATCTATAAAATAAGTGCTACTGCATCTACAGCTTTGCTACTGTGTAAATGTGAAGAACTCATTGTGTTTAGATATTCTGCACAGTCAATCAAATACAGTATTATTTTGATATAAAAATGCTAAACACAATCACTATTAACTAAAAGTTTTCTTCAATCAACTCCTAATCGGCTGCGTGTTAATAGTTAGTAAGGTAGCAGTCGTTTAGATGGGTTTAGAATATGGTCATGCAGAATAAGACATAAGTAATAATCTGCATGCTAATAACCAGCAAGATAGCAGTGAATAATGTTTTCTAATCTAAATGAGGAATATCTGAAGAACACATGATCTCTCTTGTTTGCGTCTGTCGCGGGGCTGGTTACAGTGAACAAAGCTGTAGTTGAGGGAGGATATAAGTGCAGCAGTGTTTTAAAATGCACGAGTTCAGTCATCTGCATAGAAAGACGTGCAGAACATGGTCCTACAAGGGCTTAACATCTCTTTTCTGTCTTTATGTTCAAGTGTGAGAGTGTCCACGCTGAGGGCAGGTCTTCTGGTTCGCAGGGCCAACCTGTATCACACTGATGAGATGTACAGCAGGTTTCACTAGTGTTTCCGCATGTGGCAGTTAAAGTTTTTGGCTTACTTCTGACAGCTGCTGCCACACTGAACACACACGAAAGGCTTCTCTCCCCGGTGTGGATTCTCATGTGAGTGGACAGATTTCCTTTCTGCGTGAAGCTCTTTCCACACTGAGGGCAGGTTTGAGGCCTTTCTCTCCGCTGTTGAACCCTTGTGGCTCTTGAGGTCATTCTCTTCGAATGAGCGCGTCGCCCACACACTCTGCAGGAGTAGGGCTTCTCGCCGAGTTGTGCATCTCTCACGTGAGATTTCAAGGCTTCTCTTCTCAGTGTGAAACGGTTTCAACAGCTGCTTGCAGGAGTATGGGTGTCTCAGGTCTCTACCATGTGAGAGAAGGCCCTTCATATGAAACCTAAGGCTTACTTTCTGCGTGAAGCTCTTTCCACACTGAGGGCAGGTGAAGGTTTTCTGCTCTCCAGTGGGAATCTCGTGTGGACTTTAAGGTTTTCTTTTTGTTTGAAGCTCTTTTCCCCACACTGTTGGCAGTTTGAAGCTTGTCTTTTGGGCTCTCTTCCGAGAAGAAACCTCATTTTGGGTCTTTTCAGTCGGTGAGCAAATAAAAGGTTTTTCTCCAGTTATGAAATCAAGATTTTCCTCATACTGAGTTTTCTCTTCCATTTCATGCAGCATCAGGTCTAAGATGAAAAATACAAATAAAAGTTCACCTGAGTTTAAAGGCACAAAGCAAGAGACATCAAAAGTGTCAAATAAATAAATGAAAACATACAAAATAATGTTTTAATTTATTATTATTTTTTAGGATGTAATTTATTCCTGTGATCAAAGCTGTATTTTCAGCATCATAACTCCAATCTTTGTAATAAACACTACTGTTCAAATGCTTGGGGTCTGTAAAATGTTTCTTTCTTTTAAGGAATTATTAATTATTATAATTATTTCTGGCAAGGGTGTGTTAAATTGATAAAGTGTGATATTAAAGACTTAAATTGTTAGAAAAGATTTCTATTTTGAATAAATGCTGATTTAAATCCTTTAAAGAATCCTAAAAAAAATATCACTTGTTCCAACAAAATATTGTGCAGCACAACAGTTTCCATGATAATTCCATAAGTTTCCATAAATCATCATATTAGAATGATTTCTGAAGGTCATGTGACACTGAAGACTGCAGTAATGATGCTGAAAATACAGCTGCACATCACAGAAATAAATTAATTTTTGTTTATTTAGATAGATTATTTTTTTTTGTTGTAATATTTTTTAAGATTATTGTTTTTTTTTTATTTTTTTTTGATCAAATAAATGCAGCCTTGAGGAAAATAAGAAATGTCTTTAAAACAAAAAAAATCCTAAACTATTGAACAGCAGCATATGAACATGCAATATGTCAAAAGAAATAAAAGCATGTGCTTTTAAACAAACAAGCAAGCAAGCAATGTTTTATTCTAGCTTCATGCATCTGAATGTGGGTATGTTTCATTAAAAAAACAAAGAGGCACAAAATCACTTTTTTAGAATTTTTTTTGATATGAATGTTCGCTCCTGGTGTGATGTGCTGATCTATTCTTGTTTGATTATTCTTTCTTTTTTTTTTTTTTTAAAGACTAGGCCTGGATCAGATTTTTTTTTTTTTTTTAAGACTAGGCCTGGATCAGATTGCAACAGCCTACAGCTTCACAGTCCTACAGCACTCTCTGGGTTGAGATTTCATTCGGCGAGGTTAGAAGGTGGGTAAAAAAACAACAACAACAAAAACATGTCTTAGATCCTTCCTGAGCCTAGATTTTTTCCAGCCTACAGCTTCACAGTGTGCTGCATTGCAGATCCTTCCTGAGCCTAGATTTTTTCCCTTTACTTACAGGAAGATTAACACGTACACCCACTGGGCAGATGGGAGAGTGGAAAGCAGTGCAGCTGTTTAGTGCTGTTTGGTTGCTATTTGAATGCTATTTTAATATGATTTTAGTCTTGATTTCGTCTTGATTACAACATGCAAAACCTTTTTGTATTTTATTCAAGGATGAATCAACAGAGAAATAGAAGAAAAAAATCAGAAAACGAGAGAAAAAAACTTTTCACTCTCCTCTTAAACACTAAAAGAAAAAAAAGACTAGTGAGTCTCGTGGATTTCAGCTGATTCACCAGGAGTTTTTCAGTGTTGGGAGAAAGTCATATTTTAGATGAGAACAATTAAATAATAAATCATACATATCAGGGTGCGTCTCAATCAGCAGTCAGCGTACTACTGTATACATATATAGGTTAGATTTTCACTAAAACATTTGCTGTTGGTTTGTAAAAGGTGTCATTAAACATATTTGCATTCGTGTTAATTGTTTTGACGAATAGGTTTTGTCAGTGTTTCGAGAGCTTTGTTTGTTACTCATGTTTACTATGAAGTGATCGGTGATATATATATATATATATAGGAGCGGAATGAGACGCTTCTTCTCTTTTACTCATCTGAGGATGCACTGACTCACAGACATTCTTCGAGGTTAAATATAGCATTACATTGTTACGTCCAATAATCAATTCGCATTTCACAAAGCTTGCAAACGTTATAAAACTGAATTTAACACATGCAATGTTTTAAACCACAAACCTTTCTTCAGCAGAGCCACAACAGTCGCAGGAGTTCGGCGCAGCCTTATGACGTCACATCAACAGAGCAAAATAAAAGTCCTGTTCTTTTACTTAACTTTTGTCTCTTAATCTGCTTTTTTTGTTGTTTTATTTTGATTTTGTATCTTAATATGATTATCCTCTTTATCACTGCTCCTGTTCCCCAGGATGAGCATATATGCTGTTTAACTTGTATGATTTGAGTCTTGATATGATAGTTCCTTCTATTTTTTATTTACAAAGGAGTCTTTTATTTTTTCTGTATTTTTTTTTTTTTTATGTTTTTCTTTTGTGTTTTTTGTTTTTTTTGATAGCGTCTTCCTCCAGTAAAAAAGAACCAAGGAGGAATGTTACTAACTGTAGTTGTTTTTGATGAACTTCTTAGCTTGATGGCTTTCATTATTAAAGTAGAGGGGAAGTCGGTGGCCTAATGGTTAGAGAGTTTGACTCCTAACCCCTAAGATTGTCAGGTTGAGGAAGTCTACGAGACTGAGGTGTCCCTTGAGAAACAAGGCCACTGAACCCCCCATAAATGATAGCTACCCACTGCTGTGTGTGTGTGTGTGTGTGTGTAATGCATTACTTTGGATGTAAGTTAAATGCAGAGCACCTAATTCTGAAGTATGGGTCACTTTCACTTCCACTTCGAACCCAGGAGGAATGTTACTAACTGTGGCTGTTCTGATGAACTTTCGTGTCATGTTTATTTCTTCAAAACAAAATCCACATAGTTCAAGGTTATAAATATAAATTATAAATTGTATGTTCTGGTTCAAGGTTATAAATATAAATTATAAATTGTATGTTCTCTATTTTGCACCCTCTCTATGAAAAGTCGCTCTAAAACTGTTGCCATCTCAGTTTTTTTTTTTTTTTTTTAAGAAGAAGAAACTGGGTTTTCACCATCTTGGAATAAACTGAATACAGGTAGCTTAATTTGAAAAGTGTGATTTCTGCATGAGTCATGTGAGATTAATAAATTTTAAACTATTGCCTGTAGAATGTAGTCTCGCTGGAAATATATTTTTTCTTCCTCAAAACTTTACATTTGAAATGTTTTTGGAATCGTGGTAGTCAAACTAAACTTACATCATCTCCTCCCCTTCAGATGTCCGGAAGATATCCTAAAGAAAGCAGCCCTGGAGGTGAAAAGGTCATAAACAGATACGCACGCATCTAAAAGTTTGTCGATGGCCAAGATCGACATGATGAAAATCTTAGTAGCATCAGCCTGGACAAAATGAACTTGGGTAGATTGTTCATAGCAGTACTTTGGCCCCATTGATGTTTAGTGATGTTAAGTGGGTTGTAATTGAATATATTTGTGTGTGTATAATCAAGT
Organism: Cyprinus carpio; assembly: GCF_018340385.1. Taxonomy (NCBI): domain Eukaryota; kingdom Metazoa; phylum Chordata; class Actinopteri; order Cypriniformes; family Cyprinidae; genus Cyprinus; species Cyprinus carpio. The sequence continues at coordinate 642,481 of NW_024879144.1, read as the reverse complement.
CCTTTCCCGAAGTTTAAAGGGAGAATGTGCAAAAGGAATCATGTCTTCGCATTCCCCATACTTGGCTGAACTCCAGGAGCAAAGTCTGAGTTATGTAAGTAATTGCACTGCCTTCTCAGTCTTATTTTTTTGATATATTTTCAAAACATTTCCTACCCTTGTCTTTCGCATGGCCTAGTACAGGAGCTTGCAGATTTACAGTCAGAAATTGCCTTCTCATTTTAGGAACAGGAGCGAACATCATTATATTTGTTTTCTTTTATGCACAAAAAGTGTTCCTCCCTATACTTCATTAAATTACAGAGACACCCCTCAAGGCCCATCTCCCAGTGCAGTGTTGGAAAAGAGTCACGTATCTGCGTCATATATGTGTTTACCGTGCACGCGCAAAGTGACGTATGGCATGCATAGCACACATGCGCATAAATGTGGTGACAGCTTTTTAATTCATAAATGCAGATGTATTGAGACAATACCTTATTTTTCACCATGTCACGCTCTTTATTTCTTTTTCTATAACTATTTTCTCTTCCATTGGCAGTGTATAAATTAGGAAAGGCCCAAAAATCCTGTTGACTTCCCCACAAGAAATAAAAAGTCTCTCTCACCTCAGAAAAGTCTAACCATTGTGTCCAAGCCAGAGTGTTAAACCGCGATCAGTAGCGCACACTTTTCTTCTTATATAGCGTGGCTGACAAGCAGAAGAGCATAAGCTGCCTGAGTTCAGCTCAGATTCTCCAAAATGGCTGTCACAAGTCATGGAGAGACACAGAGGACGCCTTTATTGTCTGAATAGAAGTCGCTCATTTGTTTTTGTGTAAAAAAGTATTCTCATCGCCGCACAACAACAGTTGAACCACTGATGGCAGATGGACTATTCCTGGACGATGCTTTTCATACTTTTCATATTTTACTTGGCAGTCTAATGCACTAGTCACAAGCCTCCCAGTTTCCCAAGTTTTTACAGGTTTGGGGAACGCATTATTGGGGGTAAGTGATTAATGACAAAATTTTCATTTTGGGATGGAGTATCCCTTTAAGAAGACATTGATTTATCAACAGGGGTTGTATGGTTTACCGTCATCTTTGATTTTTGTGTAGTTTACGGGGAAGAATTATCTTTTTTCAAGAATCATCTGGTCGTGTTATACAGATGGATATTTTTTTTTCTAAAAACCCTTTGTGTTCATCACAGAAGAAAGTAAATCATATATATATATATATATATATATATATATATATATATATATATATATATATATATATATATGGGATTGTTGTGAAAGCTTAAATTCTGAATCCAGTAGCAGTAAACAGTTTAATGAACAAAGGCAGAGAGTAAATAGACAGGATGGTCAGAATCGTGGGTCTCAGATGGATGAGCAGAGCAGACCTTGGCAGCGAGGGGAGACTGCAATGGGCTGGGCAATGACTGCTGATGCAAGCGTCCGAAATCCAGAGAGAGAGAGGCGCCAAACACCAACCAGGAACAACACAAAACACAGGGGAGCTGGAGAGCTTAACTGGACGGAACAGAACAACAGCAGGTGAGCACACCAAAACAATCTGATTGCAGAAGACAAGAGCAAACACTCCACATAAATAGCAGTCCTGATGCTCTCGATGGCGCCGCAGACAACTGCTTCAGTGCTTGGCTCTCCAGTGTTTGTACTGTTTTTGTTCGTTTTTCCTGTGTTTTGTTTGTCGAACACGATCAGTTTCACCAGGGATGAACTGCTGAACATTCGGCAGAACACACCACAAAAATCTTTTTACCGGATTTCACTATTCGGATCGCTTTACTGAACGCTGTTGTTGGTGCGGGAGCAGCCGGTATCAGATCAAACGCTTCCAGAAGCGCAGGCGAGAAGCGAGCAGGTGCAGCTTAATTAGACTCAAGAAGCGCCAGATTTCAACGCTGTTAGCCTCAGCATTTATCTGGCAAATCTCCGCTCTCACCCAACAAAACAGACGCAAATCCTTCTGCTCTCTGACAAATAAGGATTTCTCACACTCTGCTGCTCTGTGTTTCACGGAAACCTGTCTGAATGACGCCATACTGGGTCAGCGCGCTCCATCTGGCAGACTTTCAGCTGTTTAGAGCAGATCGCGACGCGCAGAATCAACAGGGAACAAGCGAGCGGCGGACATGCTTGGCATCATCAATGAACGGTGGTGTACAGATGTATCTTTGTTAAAGAATATGTGTTGTTCAGATCTCGAAACACTCTTCATTAACTGCAAGCCTTTCTATTCGCCAGCATGGAGTTTCACTCATTCATTCTGGTGAGTGTTTGGTCATCCCTCCTTAGCGCATGTAAGCCTGGCTTTACAGAAACTCGCTGATCAGATCACAGAGACAGAACAACAACACCCGGACTCTGTTTTTAATCATTCTTGGGGACTTTAATAAAGCCAATCTCTCCCATGAACTGCCAAAATACAGACAGCAGCAGTTACATGTCCCACCAGAGACAGTAAATATATTGGATCACTGTTACACCACAATAAAGGATGCATATCACTCTGTTCCACGAGCAGCTTTTGGGACTGTCTGATCACTGCCTGTCTATCTTATACCATTCGACCTACAGGCAGAAACTGAAATCTGCTAAACCTGTAGTAAGGACTGTGAAGAGATGGACCAGCTGAAACAGAGCAGGATTTCATGTAAGCTTGTTTTGACCTCACTGATTGAGTGTTTTGAAGCTGCTACCACCGATCTGGACGAAACTCTACAGAGACTGTAACATACCTATATTAGTTTTTGTGAGGATATATGTATTCCTACCAGGACTTATTTAACATTCAACAATCATAAGCCATGGTTTACAACAAAACTCAGACATCTTCGTCAGGCCAAAGAGAATGCCTAAAGAAATGGGGACAGAGTCTTGTACAATCAAAGCCCAGGAACACACACTGAACAAATAGATTAGAGTGGCTAAAAAGGACCTACGCTTAAAAAGAGGTTGGAAGACCAGTTTACTTCAAGACCCACTCAACTTCCAGTATGGAAAGGACTGAGAGCCATCACTAACTACAAGTCACCATCCCCCCCTGCACTGGGAGAGGTGAAACAACGAAAGCTTGCTGAAGACTCAGAAATGAGTTTATTGAAGATTGAAACACCCCACACCCATTCTGACCATCTCTCTACACACAACCTTAACACCTCCTGCAATCCCCCTCTCCCCCTCCTGCACTTCAAATCTGTGAAGGATGATGCTTGCCAGGTCTCAGGAAGAACAAAAGAAGAAAAGCAATTCAGGCCTGAGATGGTGTTACACCAGCCTGTCTAAAACCTGTGCTGACCTCATGGAGCCCCCCATCTTTTCACAGACCTTCAACAGATCTCTGGAGTTGTGTGAAGTGCCTTCCTGCTTCAAACGCTCCACCATCATCCCCATTCCAAAGAAACTCAAGATAACAGGACTTAACGACTACAGACCTGTGGCTCTAACGTCTGTCGTCATAATAAAGTCATTTGATGGTTTTGTTTTGTCTTATGTGAATGACTTGACTGTTACTTTACTGGACCCCCTGCAGTTTGCCTTGGATGATGCAATCAACATGGGATTGCACTTCATCCTGCAACATCTGGACAAAACAGGGACTTATGTGAGGCTTTCAACACCATCATCCCAATAGCCCTCCAGACCAAACTGACTCAGCTCTCTGTTCCTAGCTCTATCTGTCAGTGGATCACCAGCTTTCTGACAGACAGGCAACAGTTAGTGAGACTGGGGAAATTCATGTCCAACAGCTCCTCCACCAACACTGGTGCCCCTCAGGGATGTGCACCTCTAAAGACCCCTCTGTCAAGCTCCTGAAGTTTGCAGATGACACTACAGTCATCGGCCTCATCCAGGACGGTGACGAGTCTGCTTATAGACAAGAGGTTGAGCAGCTGGCTGTCTGGTGCAGTCTGTTCATACAACTTATTTATTTGCATTTTTTTTTCTTTTCTGTGTGTTGTTGTTGTCTCTGTATACTGGAAGCTTATGTCACTAAAACAAATTCCTTGTAGGCGTAAGCATACTTGGCAATAAAGCTCTTTCTGATTCTGATTCTGAGCTGATCAACGTTGCCCCAGCAACGAGCGCTGCCAACATGTGACAAGGACACAGACAAAACAAACAGGAATGAACGCACAGACCTGTGAACCGTGACAGTATCCCTCCTCCTAAGAGCCCCTCCTGGCGCTATCAGAGGAACCTACCCATCGATTGTAATCATCGATAAGAAAGTGATCCAGTATGTCCCTTGCGGGAACCCAACTTCTCTCCTCTAGACCGTAACCTTCCCAGTCCCCTCAGTCTCGAGTCCAGAATACGTTTGACCGAATAAACGGGTTCCCCATCTACAAGACGCGGCGGTGGGGGTACCGGAGAAGGCGGATTAACGGGAATAAAAAACAGGTTTTAATTTGGAAACATGAAAACAGAATGGATTCTCCTTGACGCCAGAGTAAGTTTGAGGCTGACTGCAGCTGGACTAAGAATTTTGGTTACAGTGAACGGGCCGATAAATTAGGGAGCAAGCTTATTACAAACATAGTGGAGAGGAATACTTTTGGAAGAAAGCCACACTTTCAGGCCTGAGTTGTGTGCATACTCCACTCATAAATATTGCTGGTCCCAGGAGCACGGATTCTGAGAGACCAAACATTGCAACACCTGCTCCAAATCTTGATTGGCCCTCTCTGTCTGACTGTTGCTCTGAGAATGAAAACCAGAGGAATTTAGAAAACCCCGAGCAATTTACAAAACTCTCTCCAAAATTTGGACACAAACTGGGGCCCCCTGTCAGAAACCACGTCCCTCGGGAGGCCATGAATACGAAAGATGTGATCAATGACAGCAGTCGCTGTCTCGCTGGCAGAAGGTAATTAAGGCAGAGGAATGAAATGGGCCACCTTTGAGAACCGATCCACTACGGTTAAAACCACCGTGTTGCCCCGAGAGGGGGGGAGGGCTGTAACAAAATCGAGCGTTTCGTCGAGTCCAGCAGGGGGTCAATTGGAAGTCTTACAACTGGCGCAAAAGGAGCAGGCCAAAACAAAATCCCGATTGTCACAAGTCATAGATTGCCACCAGAATCTTTGCTTCACCAGAAACAAGGGTTGCCTCACCCCTGGGTGACAAGCCACCTTGGAGCACTGGCCCCAATGGATAACGTCAAACCATAAACTCTCAGGTACAAATAAATGACTAAGTGGATAATCGGACGGAGGCGTTAACCCTTGTAAGGCAGAGCAGACCTTCGACTCGATCTCCCAAGTTACCATAGAAACAACAAGTTTCTCGGGCAAACTGGACTTGGGAGAAGACGGACGCTCGGAATAGTCAAAAATGTGAGACAAGGCATCGGGTTTGATGTTTTTAGAAACCGGACGGTATGAGATTGGAAAAAAAACATGCACGGATGGATCTAGTCATCTGAAGAAGAATGCTGGGAGAGAACCGCGCCCACCCCCACCTCTGACGCGTTGACCTTCACCACAAACTGAAGGGAGGGATCGGGGCAATGAGAATGGGAGCTGAAACAAAAACGGCTGAAACGGCTCTTGAGGTTGGAAAAAGCAGCATTGGCTGCTTCAGACCACCTGAACGTTGTGTTGGTAGAGGTCAAGGCAATCAGCTAGCTGGCTGTAATTGTGAATAAAACACCAGTAAAAATTGGCAAAGCCCAGAAACCTCTGCAGGGCCTTGCAGGAATCTGGAGTTGGCCAATCTAGCCAATCTTTTCGGGATCCATGCACACTCCCTCAGACGGAAGTTATGTTTTGTATAATGGGGAGGGGATGTGCTTTGAATGTGAATTTCTTTTCTCCTTGTTGAAAAGAAGATTATTTTATTGCATCTTATGAAGTCTTCTGACGTGCTGAACATGATCCTGGAGAGAAGAAGAAAATATGTCAGTATGTCATCCAGGTAGACATAAATGAACTGGTCAACCATATCTCTCAGCACGTCATTGACGAGTGCCTGGAAGACTGCGGGGGCGTTGGACAGCCCAAACGGCATAACCTGATATTCAAAGTGCCCCCTGGCGATGTTGAAAGCAGTCTTCCACTCATCCCCCTCCCTGATGTGGACCAAATGATAGACATTGCAAAGGTCCAACTTCAGACCCTGATAGTCAATACAAGGGTGCAAGGAACTGTCCTTCTTTTCAACAAAGAAGAACCCCGCACCTGCTGGAGAAGAAAAAGGGAGGCGAATGAGTTTGGCTGCCAGAGAATCAGAAATATATTTCTCCATGGCCTCCCTTTCTGGAGCAGAAAGTGAATATAACCTGCCTTTAGGTGGAGACGTACCTGGCAATAAGTCCTTGGCACAGTCATAAGGACAATGCGGAAGAAGAGAAGCTGCTCGGGACTTACTGAACACTCCCTTCAGGTCCTGGTACTCTGTGGACAGGTCTATGGGTTCATCCTGTAACACAGAACAAGACACAGACGAACAAGCAGAGACCAAACAAGCAGCATGACAATGTTCACTCCAAGACAACACACTGCCCTGTTGCCAGTTAATATGTGGATTGTGAAGCGTAAGCCAAGGGTGTCAAAGAACTACAGGAGCAACGGGGAGTCAATTAACAAAAAATGGATCAAATGATGTCAAAATCCAGCATTTTTTCCAAAAAACCCTGGCGCCTAAAGGGTTAATTGTGGTAAAGATAAATTTAGAAAGATGTTTTTGACCTGCAGTCATTGTGTTTTATTTTTTTTCCCTTTAACCAAGCCTTTGTTTGTTTACCTGACAAAAGATTTTATGCATCAAGCAATTTTCACTTTGCATTGAGAAGATCAGTCAATACGATGAAACAAAACCCTTTTTTTCCTAGTTTATTTGTAGTTTTATAATACTTGAGTACAATTTAAATTTGTACTTTTGTACTCTTACTCAAGTATGTTTTTGGCCAGATACTTGTACTTTTAATGGAGTACAATTTTCACAGAGTATCTGTACTTTCAGTTGAGTATAATTTTTGAGTACTTTTTACACCTCTGCCTCAGATAAACTCTTAGTGTTGGTGCATTGCCATTGCAACTTACCTATGATGAGCACATTTCACTCGTTGGTTGTGTGTATGCGTGAGTTTTTTTTAGTAGGACTTATTGATTTTGTTTTTGGTTGGTTGAAAGTTTGTTTTATTTATTTACTTAGTTTTTTGGTGGGATGGTGGCGTTTGAGTCACGCCACTTGCAGACTTTAATGATAACAGCGAGAAGAACTTAAAATGCTCTGTCATATTTGATTGTATGTATAAGAGTAATACAAAGGGTCTACTTTATTTGTGTACACTCACAATATCAACAAAACATTGTGCTTTTGTAAAATAAAGAAAATAAACGGTGTGCTTTCAGCCGTCTCATTCTCCCAATGAAACGTGTGGGGACAAAGTGCCTCCAGTCGATCAGACACGAATATGGATTTTGAGGTAATAAAAGCGGACATTCTCTCCTCTATGAGGTCAGATATATCATCTGTAATAAAGCAAGAGCTGAAGAATGCACTGGCTGAAAATTTCGACACAATAAAAAGTGAATTGCAGGCGATGAGTTCCGAAATCGCGAGCAATGCCGCCGCCACGCGCTCTGAAATCAATCAAATGAAAGAGAACATTAAAGACGTCGAGGGAGGGCTCTCCACCTGGTCAGATGAGATGGTTACTCTTCAGACCACAGTAACCAAACTTACTAGCCAAGTCGACGACTTGACAGAAAAATGTGAAGATATGGAAGGGCGGATGCGGAGAGGTAATATTCGCATCACGGGAGTTCCCGAGCAACCTGGTTCAAGTTCACCTGCAGCGGTATCCAAACTTCTGAAAGAGATGCTGGAAATGGACAGAGATGTGAAGATTGACCGTTTGCATCGCAGTCTTATCCCAAGGAAACCAGGAGACAAACCTTGCACCATCATTGCAAAGTTAGATTATGATGGAGATTGCATGGAGATCTTACGAAAAGCCAGAGAACGCGCTCTGCTCAACCACAACGGGAATCAAATCACTATCTTTCCTGACTATACAGCCAGCGTTGCTAAGGCAAGAGCGGCCTTCGGTGATGTCAGGAGAGCTCTTCGGGGACAACAAGGCGTGCGGTATGGACTGCTTTTCCCGGCCAGATTTCGAATTTCACATGATGGAGAAGAAAAAGAGTTCCGGAATGGCGGTGAACTACGTGAAGAGGAAAATTATTTCAGACCCGACCTGATGTTTGACATGCTGACCTAACTTCGTGAAAAGGATTGCAGCGCGATAAGTATCAGACCCTTACTCATGTTAACAATTAAATTTACACAATTGCTTTTGTTCAGCTGACCATGACTATTATTTCTGAAGTAAATATTTTATGTATGTCCTAATGGCCAAACCATCCACACAGGTAGAGGTCTACTAGTATTTTCAATGCTGTTGTTATGATAGTTTTGATTGAGATTTGTTGGTTCTGTGGGAGCCTGTGTGATGGTATATTCATTCTCACAGACCCTTTGTTAATTTTTGCACAGGTAATTGCTGGCACATAAAGCTAAGTTTGGCCTAAATTTGGTTTGTGACTGCCTGTTCTTCCCATGCGGCTAGGGACTAGGCCCCTAAAATACCTAGACTCATCTATGTTTTGGAGTTTCAAGAACATTTACTATAGTTATATCTTTACAGATCTCATTGTTTTCCTGAGATCTGCCACTGTTAAAAAAAGTGATGGAAAAATGCCTCCACCATATTATCTGGTCTAGGTTTTAAAAAGTGGTCTCAATATGGACTTGATTATCTGCACCAATTATTTCATGATGGCACACTTAAATCATTCGAACAAATAAGAAATGAATTCACACTCCCAAGGTCTGAATGTTTTAGATATTTACAACTGAGACATTTCCTCACAACTCATAGGGATCTAGAAATGATTAAAAAAACCCTCCCCAATAGAAGTTTTTTTTTAAAAAATACAAATTGGACATGCAGTCAAAAAAATAATTTCTAAAGGATATCTATTATTTTTGACTAAGAATTCAAATAACACATTACAGATCAAGGAAAAATGGGAGGCTGAAATTAATGAAACTGTTCCTCTTGAATCTTGGCAGGAAGCTTGTGGAGAGGTACATCTTGTAACCAATTCTAATATCTGGAGGGAATTCAAATGGAAGATTTTTGACCAGATGACCAGATTTTTCCGAACCCCACAGATAATTGCAAAATGGAATCCATCCTGCTCAGACAAGTGCTGGAGAAATTGTGGCCAGCATGTTGGTAACCACACCCATATTTTGTGGTCATGTCCAAAATTAAGAAATTACTGGAAAGATATATTTGATGCCCTTAAAGAAATCTTCCATTGTGAAATCCCAGAAGACCCCATAATAGCCCTTCTAGGTGTACGTCCAGAGGGCCTTGAGGGCAGAGCTAAACTATATTTATTACAAATTTTACTTGCCGCAGCCATTAAGTGTATTACATGCAGATGATTAAAACCTGACCCTCCATCATACAATGCTTGGATTCGAAAAAGTATGGGAGTTGTATGAAACGGAACAAATCACATTTGCATTACGACTTCAGAAAACGGTTTTCTTAAAGAGGTGGGCCTTTAATACTCCAGTGATCATGAGTTATACTGACATATCCACCCTGTTTTCATCTCTTCCTTTCTCCATTTCTTTATTTTTATTTCTTTATTTTATTATTTTTATTATTATTATTATTATAATTTTCTATTTATTTTTTCCTACTACTAGGTGTATTTGTTTTCATTCTCTGTAAAATATGTACGATATAATTACGTTTTGAAGAATTGTCAATATTGTGGAAACATATTGGACTAACATGTTAAAACCCAATGCCATACCTTATTGTATGTAGTGCTGTGGTTCTAAATAAAAATATAAGTAAAAAAAAAAATCAGCTGTAGATTGTTAAAATGCATTGAAAGTTAAATTACATTTGTAACCATTAACTAATGGTCAGTTAACCCTCATATATCCTTAGTTTCCTGTTTACACTCATGTGCATTTGGGGTCTATATGACCCCAAAGTTTATAGCGTGATTGTAAAAAAAAACGTACATTTTTAATAATAAACGTAATATATATATATATATATTTGTATATATATACTTCTCATCTATACAGTAATGCTGTGTTTTTGGAGATTCAAAGTACTTTTGTACCTATTTAGCACACAATTCCTCAACTATACCATTATTGCTTGTGTGTTATATATTTTTTTTTGATGAAAAATACTTAAAGGATGATCTAAATTAAATATAAGATGTTTCTGGATATTGATCTAGGTGTTAGGTGTAGAGTTCTGCCATCTGTTGGTTAAAGAAAAACCCTAGTTTAAGAAAGAAATAATTTTGTCCATAGATACTCAGCAGAGGGCGATAGAGATCCATTCATTATACTGGATGTGGCCAACTGCTTATATCATAACTTTTGAGATACAGTTTGAGAATTTATATATGTATAAACATTATAAAAGACATGAAAAATAAATATTCTTTCAAAAAATATATTTTGGTAGTTTTTGATGTGTTTTGAAATGTCTGTTTTTACAAAATACCACAGAAATTTGATGGAAAAATGCCACATAAGAAACACCTGAAGGACAAGACTTAAGAGTCAGATTGTAGTTGCATATTATTTATTGTAATGAACCAAATGTGAAAAAAAAATAATTAACTTTAGAATTTAGAAGAAATTAAATGACATATAATTAAAACCAACAGCAAAATGCAGAAATGAACAGGAGTGAACAGTGAATAACAATAACATTGTTGATAATCATATTCAGAACACTGAACATAAAATCAATAACAAGCTATAAAAAAAATATATTACGTAATGCATATGGTAAAAAAACAACAACAAAAGAACAGTCCAGAATGTTGTGAATGAACAATGTTCATGAACAAAAATCAGTCCACGCACATCTGGCACAAGTGCACGGTGTGAGCAGCACATATGGCTCTTTTGCAGTTTGCGCACTGGTTATCTGTTTTTGTATCCTTGGCCCGTGGACAAACCTGACACCTTTTTCTTTTGGATGGTGAAGGTTCAGTGGAGGGCCCTGGAGCATTGGAAGAATCTTGTTTTCTCTTCAGTATTGCTGCAGAGGTTGGTGCACGAGGCAGGTGTTGTCGTCGCTCCATGTGAGGGGACACCAGAGCTTTCCCCAGCTCTTCCAGAAAGAGCCTCCTTTTGAAATTCTTCCCTCTCTCCCATGATGGATTTACCTCCCTCCACACCACAAATGCATTTATGGCAGATACATCCAGGATGGTAGAGAAGACAACCACTGGCCAACGATTTGTCTTACGCCTGCCACTGTAGCTTGCAACCATCTGCAATATTGCAAACACACAACTTAGTATATCTGTTAGCAAATGAAATGCCACTAACTCTGTCACCAACTTTGAATAAAAATTAGCAAAATAATGCATCAAAATATAACATTTGTAAATACCTTGTCAAGGTTGTCAACTCTGCCTTTGCAGTGATTATAATCCAAGATGATATCAGGCTTCTTGTTCTTCCAGTCACTCACTTTGGCATCTTTGTGGCATGTGCTCATCAGCAGCACATTTTTACCCCTTTTGGGGCAGTATGACACAAGACTGTGTGTCTCAGTGAAAACAAAGAGGGAGGAAAACACAGCTCGGTCTCTTGTTGCCAGAAGAGCAGGTGGGAGTTCAGGTTTGTTTTTCTGAACTGTGCCAACCATTGTCAGCTTTCTTCTCAGGAGCTCCTGGCCAAGGGCATAGCATGTGAAGAAATTATCACACGTTACTGTTTGTCCCTGGAGTCCAATGGTCAAATCAAGGACCACACGCATGCCTTGATTTTTTTCTGGCTGTCCACCTTGAGGCTTGCCGGTGTAAACTTGCATGTTCCATGCATAGCTAGTCCTGGCGTCACATGCTGCCCAGATTTTTATCCCGGCTTGCTGGGCATGTACTGTTTGAACGGGCATCGACCTCGAAATGGCACCAGGCACTCATCCACTCTTATGTCTGGCCAGGGTTGAACATTGAGTGGGGAGGCGCTCAACCCATAAATTCCACACATCACGTATGGGTGCCAGCTTGTCACTTTCGCGCCGAGCAGGTCTTGTGGCCCTGTCATCGAATCGAATTACTTTTGACAATGTTCTGAATCTTCTGACAGCCCGAAAAATTGCACGCCCAGTTTCGGCCTCCCACAAACTGGACAGGGCCTCATTGTTGGACTGATAAACTCCTGCAAGAAGGAGCAGACCAATATATGCTTCAATATCTGTCCAGTCCACATCCCTCCAGTCATCACCAACACACGGTTTCCTTCCAAATTAGTCATTTCCACCAAGATTCTTTGGATAGGTGATGGGAAAAATAACAAAAACGATGACTTTATGTTCTCTATGCGAGAACATGCATACCTTGTGGGTCCAGGGGTCACCCCTTTTATATTTGTTCAGCATTTGTGGCTGATTTTATTTGCTAAATTCAATACCAATGTTCTCTGTGGCAGTCATAACTGTTGTGTGTTTGTGTGTGTGTATGAGAAGTTTGTTCCACTTTGAGTTTATGCTCTATGACCAGACCTTGATTTAAATGTAATTTTTTTTAGATTTATGCCAGGTTTGTTAATTTTATTTGCCAATTTCTATAAAAATGCTCTCTGTTGCAGTCCACACACGATGTGTTTGTGTTTTTTGTGTATATAGAGATAGAAAGTTCGTTTCCACTTTGTGTTTTATGCTCTAGGACCAGACCTTGATTTAAATGTAGAAATTTTCTAGATTTATACTGGATTTTTATATTTTTTTGACAAAAAAAAAAAAACAATTCAATTTTCCCATTCATTTTCAATGTGGTCATGGTCATGAGTGTGACTTTTTTGTTACACGCCTTTAGAGCAACCGAATCTAGCCCAGTTTTTTTGTGTGTGTATAGATAGTGGAATAAAATTTTGTGACTTTTCCTAAATTATCTGAGATGTATGGAACCATTTTTTTTAAACTAAAGAAAAGCCGATTGGGGTCATATAGATTGCGGGTGGTATTGAGAGGGTTGGGCATTATATGGTTTTGGTTATATGAATTGTTAATATTTGACTTATGAAGCTTTAAATCATTGTAAACCATGTCAAAATCATTTGAAGACTTTTTTTAAAAAAAATGCATGATCATATGAATTAAAAGTTTAATGACATTTGAAAGCATTTCAATTTACATTAAATAATGATCTGTTAGTCATTTGGTAATGTTTAATAAGTTCATTAGTTAACATTAACAAGCACATTATCTCATATTTCTAGATATGTGAATATATATTAAGTAATGATTAGTTAAACGTTATGTAATGTTTAGTAATGATTTATTAATGAAAGTTATTATAAAGTGTTACCCTTTTTTTGTTTTCTAAAACAAGTCCCAAAATGTACACAACATGAAGGGGGGAAAAACATCACAATGTAAATAAGTTTTGACAGAATAAGAATATGTGAATAACTCAATTTTGACACAAATCTCAAATTGCACTTTATACTTTTAACCAAAGTCATCTATGAGCAACTTTCATTTGTTTCACATATTATAAGGATGAGATTGATCTAAATTTCATAAACACTTCTTAAGGATGATGTTCAGTAGGAAGACTGGAGACTGCTGTTATGGCCTCAATGATCCTGTAACAGAAAAATGTATTTAGCAATTTAAGATCAAATTTAAGTTAATGCAGGCTGTTAAATTATAACAATAAATGAAATGATGTTGAATAGTGTTGTGATAAACACACCTCTCTACTTCAACTCCATGTGCACAGAGACGAGCAAATACATGCGTGTGTGACAAGGCCATCTGAAACTGTGTGAGACAGAGTTAGTTAGACAGACAGAGAGAGAAAATACACGCATTAAGCCAATAAAAGAGAGGTACAGAGAGTCTGTCATCTTTATGTTATTAAAAGGGAAATGAAAAAGACTTTGCGGTGTTGTTCACCTCTTCCTTGTGCCAGTCAAAACAGGTTGTCCTGAAATGCTCAGCTACAGTTTTCAGTGCAAGTAAATCCATTCGAGATCCAGATCTAAAAGCTCCGCCAGAAATATCCTCAACTTCACTGGCAGGCAAGCAGCGCTGACTGATGGCTTTAACTGTTCTCTCAATTTTAGCTTTAGTCTGGAAGATAACGATTAATGTATTAACACAGACATCTTATTAATCAGATCTAGTAGCACACAGCTAATGTACAGTAATGTATCTGAGCTTGATAAATATTAATTACATATATGATGTACTGTATAGAATCAGTAAACATCAAACCTGATGAAGAGTTTCACGTTTTTTGATCAGAACTTGTTTCCGGCCTGCATGAGTTTCTGTTTCAATTTTGTGGTCCAAGATTTTGGATGACACTTCATGGGCATGGGTCAAATGAGTCAACACAAGCTTCTGAGCTTTAGTGGACTCCTGAATGACTTTAGGGGTGTTTCTCAAAAACCCACTGATTGGATTTTTACCAGTTGTCTAAAGAAAAGTCAGATAAAAAAAAAGAAAAGAAAAAGATACTGATGGAATGCAAACCTGAATGTCTTCCTGTTTTACCCTGTATTGGTGACAGTTACAAGAAAGTGAATTTAGCATTTCATTTGTAAGTCATTTTACCTCGTCCCCAAAACAACAGGGTGTAGAATTCTTCATGTTGCCCTGAAGATAACTAAACTGATCCCGGAATGTTACTTTATCAAGGTTACTCTGAAAAATAAAAAATCTATTTGCAGTCTTATTTGTTAGCATAATTCTATTGTCTCAAATCATGCTAAAGACTAACCGATTCAGTGTAGTACATCCAAAAAGCTGAGAATTCATCAGCAAGATAGGTGTTCCTCTCAGGGTCTAAATAACAGGCATAACTGCTCTGATCCCCTCTCGCTGCAGTCACTGCGTACACTGGAATCACAGTTACATACAGTACTTCACTATCTGTGCTCCGAACAAACCTTTCACAATTATGACTATAAATCACCCGCTACGTGACTATATGGTTGGGCATTAGCCCTCTTATTTAAATAAATAAATTCATTATAATCCAATAATTCCCCTTTCTTACCATGAATGTCATTTGGGAGTTGGGTAAACATTGATCCAGAATGACAGGATTCCATATATATCACCATCTGCACCAAGAGGAAACAATCTTTTACTTTGTGCTTTGGAAAAAGAACCATATCTGGACTACTTTTTAACTGGTGTACATAAACATTTGTATGCACCTTTGAGAACTTGTTTCCCCTTGCCATTTCCTTGATGGTTTCAATGAGATCATGGGCATAAAGCTGCAGATAAAGCTTAATTAGTTCATCCCAAACTTAGCTGTTAAATACTATACAATGATTCATTCACTCACTAATTTATTTATACTTCATTTTGTAAGTCGATCATAAAAAACATTAGCTAATTATGAAAGGTTTTATTTCGTGACTACAGATGAAGAGTTAATTTGCAACTTGCAACGTTTCATAAATCATGTTTTTATTGTGTTAGCCGTTTAATTTATTATTGTTATTATTTAATCAAAACAACACAACTGCAGTATGTTTGATATTAATTCAAATGCAGAATAAAAAAAACAAAAAAGATTTTCTTTTAAAAACAGAGTTATCTGTTTTTGCAAATTAACTCTTCAGATGTAAACAGTATTTTGCGGTTTATGGGGCTGAAATCATTACTCTGAAATATTTTAACCCTTAGACCCGTAACAAAACTTACGGTGCTGTTTGGAAAGCAAAATAGGCCTGTACTTCCATGATCTGACAGGTAGATGAATATCGTGTCATTTCTTCCACTGTGTAACAAAAAAAAAAAAAAAAAACATTACATTTACTTACAAACATTTATTGCTTTCATTTGCATTATCATTTAAAATTAACATGATTAAAGAAGTCTTATTACAGTTCAGATACAAATACAGGTATAAATAAGAGTATCAATGAGATTGTTTAGTTAAAGTCATGTTGTTTTCTCACAAACAAACCTTCTAAGGACTTTTTTCAGGCAATTTTTTTTAGGCTCTCCTTTGAGAGCAGCCAGGAAGTTTTCAGGTGTCACATCCTGTAAGACAGTCAGTGTTGTGTTTAGGTATAGGATGAAAATATCAATTGTGTTTTACAAAAAGAAAATTACCCCTCCAGTGTAATCTTTTGGAACCCCTGTATACACATTCGGTCCATTTGGATTATTGATAATTTTCCCAGGAGTAGGGTTGCTGTCGGAGCAGAAAAAATTATGTGCATCAAATTTTTTTTTTTTTGGCAGTGCACTTTTATCCCCCCATCATACACATCCTAATACATTAGATACAATATCTTACATGGGTGACTTAAATATTTCTGTGAATGCTGTCTCAAATCTGCTATAAATGTACATCAGCCATGTGCCACATGACTTTCAAACCTGCAGGAAGTCTCTTACTGATCATTGTTGGCGATATCATCATACATCATCACCACAATCTGCTCGTCAGGAATCCCATTCTGATGTACTATCTGATAGGCGTGACACACATCGGCCTGAAATGGAGGGTTTTTTTATTTTATTTTTACAAACTGCATTGCAACATCCCTTGTTGCAACATCTAGGTAGCTCAACTGGTAGGGCATTGTGCTAGCAATCCAACATTAACAGCACATACTCACAAAATAAATGAATGCACTGCAAGCCCAATAATAAATATAGGCCACATACCTGGTGCCTGTAATTATCCCATGTCTTTGAACCAGCTACAAGCATAACCCAGTGTTTTCCATTTGCTGCCGCCATCTTAGAAGCAAAGTCTAATTCAGTTAGAAAACACTGTGTGAATGTAATGCATCAGTTGTAATATTCATTATAGAGATAATTCAATATTCACATAATATTTAATAATATAGTAACAGCCATGTATAAACAGTGTATGAATAGAGCTGTGAACAGAGCTTTTGTTCACAAGATTACATGCATACCTGTATGGACTATCAGATGATCCTTTCGTTGCCAACTGCACTTATCATTTCGAACATCATTTTTTATATACTGAAGACTACACACAAGGTGACTTATATCAACCAATCATAGCTCTTACTTCAACCCCAACCCTACCCTGGGGAGTTCAGTTGTTCATCGGAATGTGGATCCAGAAGTGAAGTAAACATACTGCACCAGTTAAATAATTAGAATGAATACAAGGAAAACAGAGAAGGTGCCAAAAAAAAAAAAAAAAAAAAAAGGGGAGAGGGAAGGAGAGGGGGGCAGAAGAGGAGAAAAATTCACCTAACTTAATCATTGGGAAGTCGTGGCCTAATGGTTAGAGAGTCGGACTCATAACCCAAAGGTTGTGAGTTTGAATCTCGGGCCGGCAGGAATTGTAGGTGGGGGTAGTGAATGTACAGTGCTCTCTCCACCCTCAATACCACGACTGAGGTGTCCTTGAGCAAGGCACCGAACCCCCAACTGCTCCCCGGGCGCTGCAGCATAAAAGGCTGCCCACTGCTCCGTGTGTGTGTTCACGGTGTGTGTGTGTTCACTGCTGTGTGTGTGCACTTTGGATGGGTTAAAAGCAGAGCACGAATTCCGAGTATGGGTCACCATACTTGGCTGTATGTCACGTCACTTTCACTTTTCACCTTCATCATAAACTTTCTGTCTGATAGATATGACTGAAACCACTTGGGAACTGTGCCTGTTAGCCCTACCCATGAACGGTAGAGTGGTCAACCGCATCAAATATACCGTATGCTGCAGATAAATCTAAAAGGATAAGGACCACACAATCAGGAACTAGATAAATATTTAACACTCTCAGTGCTATGGGAAGCCTTAACCCCTTTGCTGTCACCCGCCCATTTTCGGCATGGAGACACAAATGACATACCCAAAATAAAAAGGTTGCTGCTCATCAGTCTTTCTGACTAGATACATAATCAACATATGTTCACAAAGCTGACACTTCAAAGTTTACTGTTCAACAATCAGAATTACTCAGACGGTTATGATAACAGAGATATATTAACTCAAACATAAAAACGACAACAAAAATTATAAAAAATATCCCTAGTGAAAAAGAAATATACTTAATTGTATTTTACATATATTTAATTCATAAGTATACTAAAAATACATTGACATGTCTATACTAACTGAAAATACAATCTAAATGTCGTAATTTAATGCTTTCATCAAGCACGAACTTAGTGCACTACAAATTAATTTGTAAAATACTATACTTTTTACAGATGCATTTGGTGAAGGATGAAATATATATATATATATATAATATATATATATATATATATATATATATATATATATTCATCTTTCAGAAAGTAAACTGGCTAGGTTCTTAATTCAATTTAGAACATGTTTGAAACTTGTCAAAAGTAATTTTCACACATACATACCCATATAAATAACTGGACAAACCCTTTGAAAGAAGACACCACTTCATAACCCCTATGACATGTCCATGCTCACTCAGTCCAACAACTAGTGTTGATAAGGGATGAATGAAGCAACTCATCTTATGATCCTGTAGCTGTATGAAGGCCTTATAATGTATGTCTGTGGGGATTTTTTGTATGTTGTCATATCATTTAAGTGAACGAGGCCACTGTATGATTTCTCACTTAAGACTATGGCACAAGAGACAATATCACATTCTGTGTACTGATATTTGTTTGTTCCTTCACCCCTTAAAAGTGTCTTAAACGGTTAGTTCACCCAATAATGAAAATTAGGCCATATATTACTCACCCTCAAAGCATCCTAGGTGTATATGACTTTCTTCTTTCAGACGAATCCAGTCGGAGTTATATTAAAATTGTCTTTGATCTTTCAAGATGTTTCATGCCTTTCAGTGGGTGTTGCAGTGCATCAGTCTAAAAGAAGTGAAATAAAAAGCACAAATCCATAATAAAAAGTGTCTCACACGGCTCCGAGGGGTGAACAAAGGCTTCCTGTTTTTTGTTAGATGAGTTTTTGTATTAAAAATATAATTATTAATTTAATATTGATTGTTTTAATCTAGCTTGTGCTCACTGTTGTAAACAGAAGCAGTTCCGGGTGGATGATGTATGGAGGTCAACGCTGTGCATGCGGCGCTCAGAAGTGACAAACATGGAAACGCAGCGGATAGATCAAAACAAAACAACGGTCACTAATTAGAAGTACGAAACGAGGATTTGTAAAGAAGAATGTTGGAGGATTTCGATATAAGCCAAGAGGAGACTGGTTTTCCTTTGTTAAAGTAAGGAAACTTTGCTTCCTTTGATCCTGTAAACAAACGTTGGTTTTCACGAGACTCACCGGTGCATGCGCAATGCGAGACCATCAAACTGCCAAAACATTTCATTAACATTTTACATTAACATTGGTGCAGTGCATTGAGAGTTGAAGCGTGCAGAGACAATGGGCAGAGATGTTACGGATGGTTTTATTCCTTCCGCATGCACTGAAACATAAGCAGTACGTTCACATTCTTCAACCAACGGAACTGTCTGTGTTTTAGTGCATGTACAAGGATAAAACTTATGTTCTCCTGGTTTATCCAATTGTTTCCTGCAAAGTTAATGACAGATCATGTCATGTAAAAGGGAAGCAAAACATTGTGCAGTTTATATTTAATGTTGTGTCCGCTGATTTTAACAGCTTCAAGATAAATGCACTTATGTTTTCTATACAGTTTCACTGCTCCTATATTAAGACTTTTCGGCGATTTGCAGTCTTTAAGTCCTTATAATTGCACTGTTTTCTTTCAAATCAAAGTGTAAATTCACGTAGAAAACGTATCCTTGTGTAGCGGCTGATACAGAGGAGCATATGCTGCCTGCGTTCAGCTCATATTCTCTAAAATGGAGTGATACAGAGAGACACAGGGGAGACGAATTGTTCAAATAAAGCCGTTATTTTTGTTTTCTTCGTGTACAAAAAGTATTCTTGTTATTTCATTTCGTTACGATTGTTACGCTTGAAGATGTGGTATTTTGACTATTCTTTTGATGCTTTTCATACTTTCCTGGACCTTCACACTGTTATTTATTTGGCAGTCTATGGGACAGTCTCAAGCCTCCCAGTTTTCATCCAAAATACCTTAAATTGTGTTCTGAAGATGAACAAAGCTTTTACGGGTTTGAAACGACATGGGGGTAAGTGATTAATGACAAAATTTTCATTTTAGGGTGGAGTTACCCTTTAACATGCTGTGAAAGTGAAACAAAAATCTGGGCGACAGCTAAGGGGTTAAAGCTGAACTGAAAATTCTCAAACAGACCATTAACATTAATAAAGAACTGAAGTTGGTCAAACACTATTGTTTCCAAAACCTAAGAAAAAAAAACAGAAATTGGGTGGACGTTTTTCAAAAAAGATGTATCAAGTGAAGGCTTCTTGACTAGAGGCGTGACAGTAGCCACTTTTAGAAAAGCAGGAACGGAATCAGTTAAGAAATTTGTTGAGAAAGGGACACTAAACCGGACCTAACCGACTCAAGAATTAATTTAAAAATTTTTGGGTAAATGACATCTAACGAACAGAAGGAGGGTTTTAACTTCGCAATGTTGTCCTCAGTTAGCTGTGAAGAAATGGGTTCGAACGCATCCCAGCATGCAGGAGTCATTCTGGGTGTAAGAAGGAAGAAGAGGTTCCTCTTGGTCTTAAGTTAGCTATTTTGTCACTAAAAAAATCTCGAGAAGCTTTCACAAAGATCATCAGAGGCCACATATATAGTATTAATGGTGTTGATGACAGAAAACAAAACCTTAGGTCTTAGAATGATTATTTATAATTAAATTGGAAAAAATAAGACACCTTGTCTGGAAAGCTGATAAACTGTCTTTATATAGCTGTAGAGAAATATGTAAATTGTCCTTTTTCCACTTGTGCTCGAACTTTCTACAGGCTTGACTTAACAGTCGAGTCCCAGCAGTATGCCACAGTTCAGATTGTGGTTTGAGCTTAAAGGGCTTTAGAGGAACTGTCACATCTAGTACACACAACCAGAGAAGTGTTCCATGGAAATCACATTAAGCTTTTTTTTTCTGTTAAGCAGACTAGACCGGTTTGGCTTGTTATAGTTCATGCTGCTTGGAATTTTACTTGCATGAATTGCTGAAACTGAGGTGATGTAATCTGAGCAGAGATTTCAGCTGGTCCGCAAACATTAACCCCATGTTCCACGCAGAACTGGTTGGTGTTAGAGTTAAGGATCCAAGATGAATGTTGAAGTTGTGTTTTTTTTTCCAGATGGGTTGGCTGGGTTCTGTCTTGAAAAGGTTGAGTGGAAGGTGACAGTCCTTCATCCAAGCAGAGATGTTCAGAAGGCACGCAGAGATACAAGCAGAGATGGTGTGGTCATCTGGCTGAAATGGCAGTAGTACAATCTGTGTAACAATGGTATGAGAACCCATGTGCCTTAAAGGGTACCTCTATAAAGAATGAAAATTCTGTCATGAATTACTCACTCTCAAGCCTTATTTTTATATGCAGCGACAAGTATACTGTTTGGTTGAATCAAACAAAAATAACAACTTTATTCAACAATTTCCTGACTTAATGCCTATACTTCTATATAGCCTATACAGCATAAAGAAATTAAGTAAATTACTAACTTGAAAATAAATGGGCTCAGCAACCCATTATGGAAGGTTTGTTTTCATTTAATTTTGGACATCATTGTCACTGACGCTAAGGGCCCTATTTTAATGATCTACGCACATGGTCTAAAGTGCACGGCGCAGGTGCACTCAGGGCGTGTCCAAATCCACTTTTGCTAGTTTAACAGCGGGAAAACAGTTGGTGCGCCCTGGCGCATGGTCTAAACGGGTTGTTTGTTTTTATTTTTTTGATTAGTGGTTGTTTTTTGGTTTGTGATCTGGTGGTGGTAGTCTAATTCTGATACATGCAATCCATATCAATCCATTATTAACATTATATTTGCATTTTTAAACAATGTAGCCTACACATGATGGGAAATTGTAGAACTGCGTCGGGACCTGAAACTTTTAAAATTTGTCAAGTTTGTTTGCTGCTATGCGTCCCGGTTTGTAATAAGCAGCCCTAAGACTTGTGACACATCCTAACTAATTACATTTTTTAAAAAACAAACATGAAAAAATCCTTTGAACAGCACTTTTTGACCAAGTCACTTTTACAGGCTATACTACTTTATTTAAATTATATTCCTAAAAAGCAGGCTTTATTATTCATCTCAACTTATCATTCAGAAGTATATTGGAACCATAATGATCAGTGGTTTCTCTTTTCTGAATTTATGATCCGCTCCTCAGTTCTGTAACACAAAGACAAGAATTACCACAAATAAAGAGCATTTAATAGTACTTTAAAGTATTGCCATGTCAAATCAACCAATTTATAGAAACTTCCCCAGCTAAAAATGTTGGTACCCTGGATGATATTAACCATGTAATGCAATAATTTCTAGAGTTAGATCAATTTTAACTTAAAATTTAGAGCCACATTACAGGGGGTTAAAATGACTTTAAAAAGATGGCAGCATCATTGTTTTATTTTAATACAGAGATTCTAGGTCCGTTAGTTGAATCATTGCTTTGTTACTTGCAAAGGTGACGGTTCAAAAAATGAGAAAAAATAAACAGCATTTTGGATTAATTTTTCTAAAGTTTGCATGCCTGTAAATCAAGAAGTATTAAAGATATCCTAATATCATAGAATATTTACATTACCAAGAACATCATAACTGACTTCAGTCTACTATGCGATTATTATGTGCTCTAAAAAGCAATCCTTTTACTAATCAATTTAGAGCCACCCTACATATTAAAAATGACTTTATTACCCCTTATGGCAGCACCATTGTTTTATTTTAACTCAGAGATTCTAGGAGCTAGTAGTTGATCATCATTCACACATATTACTTTCTGAGGTGGCTCTCAAAAAAATGAGAAAACACAGATTTTGGATTAATTTTTTTGATGGATAATAATAATCATATAGTAATAATAATAGATATAATAATATCATAGAATATTGCTGTCATTACCAAAGAACATCATAACTGACTTCAGTTCTATCGCTGACTATTATGTGCTACGATTAAACCATCACTCCTTGCTACAATCAGTAAATACCCACACAACGTCATGAATTAATTTATTACCCTTAATTTACACTCTTGACAATTCTTTATTGTCCAACACATCCAATCGGAAGCTCCTATTAGGCTAATCACCAGCCACAATGTGAATTTATCTGAAGCATATTCTTCGAAACTAAATCACTTCAAAGATTGGCACATGCATATTTATGTCATTTTGATCCCGTTTGTTACACAGCAAATAATTGAATCAACTCTAAGACTGAAACTTAAGATTTAGTCATACACTTACCTTAAACTGCCAATGAGATGCTTGATAACTAACTTTTAAGCGCAGCTTTGAGCCAAGAATTTTGTTACACTTAAGTCAATTCTCAGCAGGGTTCTTGAGAGTAATTCTGAGAGGCTTGATAAATATGGGCTCCTGGGCAGCAGCCAGCCAGCTGAAGAATGTCTTTGGGTAATTGTATGACGCCAATGGCTTTGCGCTTAGATCCGTGACCTACATTGAGTCGCACAGCATTGTATCTGAGTCTCTGGTTGTTTGATGACTGTTATTGACCTTCGGGATAGCTTTTTCTGCCATGTTCGCTACATGCGGAAGCGCGTGGAGACGGGCTTGATAGCGCCTAACAGTTATGCGGCAAAACTGTGTTTGTTTTGTGTTTCGCGTTCAGATTGTTTTTGTTCAAACTATCTTAAATCACGCTGAATTCGCTGAATCGTCCAGAGGTGCTGTGTATTGTTTGTCTTCGCAATCTGATCTCCGTCAGCTGGGGATTGTGCCCTTATTGGATCGTGTTGAAGTAGTCAGGATCACGGGGAGGGTAACGATCGGTGAGAGTCAAAGAGTGAAGAAACATTACCCTGCCATCCACTGGACTTCATTCAGCATCTCATCCTCAACCAAAGAGTGGTGATATACATTATTTTCTTTATTTGATTCTGAATGCTGGTAAGCAAGTCATTGTTATCTCTTCTGTGAGTGTTAAGAACTGAACTGTGAGTGGCAAATTTTGAGTGAATTTTCCTGCAAGGGGGATTCATATACTTTCTTTTTCTTAAAAAAAAATTGGAGGGACTTTTTTTGACTCTTGAATTTGTGAATGGACTGGAAATAATATTTTCCATTTTTTGTTTGTCCTATTCATAGAAGAAAACTTTTGAATTATCAAAGTAAATTAAAAAAAAAAACTTTTTTTTTTTTTGTTTGTGTTTTGCAAATTAACTGAATTGAACTCTAACGTGAATTTTTGTTGAAGAATCTGAATGAACAGATTGTTTATCTGAAACACTTTACCCTGTGGGTAAAAACCTAGGGGGACTCTGGATTGTCATTTGTTGCACAAGACTCCAACTGAGACAGTTACAGAGTTGTTAATCACTGTCTTTATTGTTTTCTACATTTTTTTTTCTTTTCTCTGTTGATTGCATTCAAATTTGATTCCTCCTCTATCCATATATATATATATATCCATATATATATATATATATATATATATATATATATATATATATATATATATAAAAGAAACTAAGGAAACATAATTCCATTAGCTTAAATAAGTCATATTTAAGTAGAAACTAAGGAATTTTGACTCACTTATACTCAAGGAGTGTCTAAGGAGTAGAGTCTAACCTGTTCTGTTAGATCAGGGGAGGGTGGGTTTTGGAGTGTTGGTTTTTTGATCTCTTGGTTTGTTCTTTTGGCTTTGTGATATTGGCCAAATGTGGGTGAATGGGATATGTGGAAAATGGCAACTAAAATAAATCACTAGTCCATAGTCCCTAGTAACTGTGACAGTTAGTTATACAGGTTTTACATCTTTTTAAAGAATGAGGAAAACTTTGTTGTTCCTCAACCTATCCATTTCAGGTTATTTTTGGCTATACATGTTTGCTTTCAACATTATTTTCTTTCTTCATACTTTCCTCTTCAAATACAATAGTTATAAGCAGTATGAAAATTGAACCACATTTGGTTTTTGAACAATAACAATATATGGCGGAGGGGAATATGCCACCACCTTGTGGGGTATACTTTGCACTTGAGTGAGAAACAGGATCCTTGTCCACCCACCCAATGCTTTTAGTCTTTGAACAAGTGTCTCTTGTATGTTGTGCCTGTCTTGTTTGCACTGTAGAAATGCTCAAGATGTGGCGATGTGGGCTTCAGGATTTATTTAGTACACGGAAGCCACCTGGAAATGCTGGAAACTGAGAAATAAAGGTAACTGAAATGGATAGGTTGAGGAACAACAAAGTTTTCCTCATTCTTTAAAAAAGATGTAAAACCTGTATAACTAACTAACAGAGTTTTGTGATTAACTTTGCTTAGCATGCAGCAAAGAGCCAATCACGCGGAACATGCAGAGCATCAGCAAAGTGTCATTTAAATTCACTTCTCACAATTCACTTTTCTGCTGAAGATTAAGAGATATTGTTATTAAAAATGTAATGAATTTAAATGCATTTACAAAGCAAGAATAAATACTTCTGCTGCAGTAAAAGTTTGGTCATCAGAAAGAAAATATATGACTATGCAAAGGAATCAACTGAAATTAATTTATATATAGTTTCACACAGAGCTCTAAAGGAAAAACATAAGTTTAGTCATTTTGAAAGTTGAATTGAGCCATGTGGAACCTCATGTATTACTCCCTGTGTTTAAAAAACCCAGTCTCGTACTCTGATGTAGGTTAAAAGTGGCTGTCAAGTTTCCATTTACCTTAATTCTGGCTATTGGTTCTGAATAAATCGCTCTAACACACTGTATTGAATTTTCACTAATACTAAATCGTTCAAGAACCTGGTACAGAAAGTCCCAATTGACACTATCAAATGCCTTTTCTGCAACAAGGCTTAAAATAGCTACATATTCATGGTTCTTTATCATTTTTTGTATAATATATAATGTTCTCCTAATGTTATCATGAGTTTGTCAGTTCTTGACAAAACCAGTTTGGTCCTCATGAATTAAGTTGGGTAAAAAAAGTGTCAATGTTTTACAGAGAATCAAATAATATAGTTTATAGTCCACATGTAATGGTGGCTGCCCCAAATAAAATTTGATTTAATAAATGTAAATTTAATTTAAATTGTTCGGGTGCCAGACAAATAAAACTTGTCAAAAGAAAAAAAAGAAAAAAAAAAAAAAAAAAAAAAAGCTGCAGTTTCCCCCGTGAAATAGCTCAAGCCACTGTTACACACACACACAAAAAAAAAAAAAAATTTAGAAACTGTATATATTTTAAGAAAACCTTTTTCAAAAGAAATTACATGGTTACATTTTCACAGCGTTTGTATTTTTTTTCATTACCTCACATGACAAGTGACAAAAAGAAGTAATGTAAACAGACGGTAAAGTAGTTGCTGTTCAAGTTCAAATCAAGATTTCATAAACAAGCAACAACAAAAATCATAATGTCTTAAAGTTTGTTTCTTTTTCCAAACTCAGTTTTTCATGTTCAATTTTTCTCATCAAAGGGGAAAAAAAAAAAAATGGAAAAGAGAGAAAAAAAAAAAACACAAAAGAAAAATAAATAATCCAAAAACAAGTGTTTGTGTATGGGTGTGTGCATGCAATGAGAATTGTATGTGTGTGTGGTGGCTGCGTGAAGCAGTCTGTGTAGCGCGGCTGCAAATCCCGGGCCGGGGAAAAGGTTTGGAGACTTGGTGTGAGGTTAACAAATGATGGACAACATCACTAGTACCTGAGGCAGGCGAACGAACCAGACTGGATTGCGTTGCACCAGGCAGAAGCTTAACGAACCATGCAGTAGAGCTCACTTTAAGCTTATCGCATCCCAGTCAGCGCATGCACAGAGATTCCAGCAAAGAATAACGACCTTCAGGTAGCGTGTGTCCCATTCCGATAACAACCTACACATGTGTTTTGTTTTTACTTGCCCCCCTCTTCCGTTTCTAGCTCTCTTTTATATTCAATTTCCTCATTGATTTCCGCCCATTAGAAAAAGTGAAAAGCTGGTATGGATTTCTTCCATATCGCCACACACATTTAAAAATTAAATTGGTCTATATGAATCACAAAGTTTTTTATTTTTACCCTCTTTTGGGATTACTGTAGTGACAGCGTCCCTCCATGATGTTGGGAGTTTGCCTTCATTAAAAGTCTCATTAAATGATCTTAATAAAACTGTAAAAACTGCAGTGAGGAATTTGTTTTGTATTGTTCCAATTGTGGGTAGATCTAGGGTGTCAAAAAATGTTATCATCTTTTCTATTAAAGCTAGGGTTTGAGAGTATAATGATAGGCCTATGTATTTACATGTTGTAACTTAAAAATTAGCGTGAAAGTGTACAAAAGAAGCATCTGTTTCGTGCACAACTTGAACAAACTACAACAGGTAAATCTGTAATGACGTCATAAAGATTTGCATACGCAGGGTAATATTTGCGGATGTGTACATAAAACTGTAAGTGTAAATTAAATTTGCATGCGCAAGAGAAGCTTTGTAAAGGTGTAAATCGTGTTTCAAGCGTAAGAAAAAATGATTTGCAGCATTTTACTGTTACTCATAAGTGTAATTCATGTATTGAGAAACTGCAGCTTCATGCTGAAGCAAAATAAATATGATCTGCATGCTTCCTGACTTCCATTTTTCAGCACTTACACTTTTTGGCATGTTTTTTTTCGCCAAAAGACATTCAAAGCACTGCAAAGCCTGTGAACAGTGATTTGCAAGTGAAAACAACAGTTTAAACTCCAAAACAGATTGACTGCATAGAACCAATCTGTATGTGTAAAAAAACAAACTGTTGCAAATGTCTAAATGAGCTGTTGTGCATGTGGGGCAAAAAAAGTTCCCTAAATAACCCAGATATGTACAGCTCCGCCTTTTCTTTTCTCTGCACTTACAAATTTTGGCACAATTCTCTCTCACTAACGGAGATTTGCAAGCGTGAGGGGGGAGGGGCGGGTCCAGTGTAAGGCCACTGCTGTGTCTCTTCCTGAAGTCACAATCAGCTCTTTAGTTTTACCCACATTCATAGAGAGACAATTGTCCTGGCACCATGATATTAGTTTCTCTCTACCTCATCCAAGTGAATATGAAACAGCCATGAAACTCACTCCACCGCCTTTGATTTCCACTGCCCCTCTACTCTCCTGTCCATCCGTAAAACAGAGAAGTTATCAGACGGTGTTACAGCAGCGTCCGGGACCGAGGGCATGAGCCATGTTTCAGACAAACAAAGGATGTTACAGTCCCTAATGTCCGTTGGAAACTTATCCGTCCTGGCTCTCAGAGATCGTCCATCTTATTCTCCAGAGATTGACATTGGAAAGCAGAATGCTCCTCGGCAGAGGAGGAGGACTGTGAGCTCTTTTCTCAGTCTGTTATGA
Organism: Cyprinus carpio; assembly: GCF_018340385.1. NCBI lineage: Eukaryota > Metazoa > Chordata > Actinopteri > Cypriniformes > Cyprinidae > Cyprinus > Cyprinus carpio. The sequence goes on along the minus strand of NW_024879144.1, from coordinate 614,018 downwards.
ATCCCAGCACGTTTCCCATGGTGCCTTTTTTGATCCGTCACGCTCGGGTGCTTATTCTTATTAACCTCTGGAGTCAGCTAACGCGGATACCGGTTTTGGGGGCAAATTCTCCTGATAAGACTGGAAAAGAACTTAAATTACACTTTCAGCCTTTGATCGTACTGATAAAGAGCAACATCAATCGAATCTGTAAAGGGTCTAATTTTATTTGTATACACACATGTGCATTTATATTTGTATACTTTGTGCATTTATAAAATAAAGAAAACAAACAAGGTGTGCTGTCTGCAGCCTTGGTCTGTGGTGATCTTTCTTTTAGAAAACGCTAGTCATTAAAATGAACTGTAACTCAGTGAATACTCAACACAGAGATATGAGAGAGATATCTATTGAAAGCTTGACATGTCTACTTTTAAACTAAGCAAGTGCTGCCGAAAACAAATATTCTGTGATAAAGTAATCCACATGAAAACAACGCGATGTCCAGTCTTTCACGCCTCCCTTCATTATATCTAATGCGCCCATGCTCCTCGCCGAGCTGCGCATGCGAATTATAAGCGTCAATGTGAGGGCTCATTGATGTTATAAGCGTACATGTGAGGATAAAGGGGGGTGAGAGTGTAGTTCAGGTTTTTTAAATGTTTGTGTTTGTTATTTGACGTTTTTACGTAATTCACCTCAATAAGACCGGCTGAGAGGAATAAGATTTACGATTACCTCTGAAAGAAGAACGTAAGCGGCTTGACCCAGCAGAGAGATAAACATGGGAGTAAGTCTTTTTTTTATTAACTTGTAGGCTACATTTTACTAGTTGGACTTTTTTCCAGACTATAATTCCTGACTAAATGTATAATCAGGTGAAACATTATGAAGTGTCATTAACATCATCTCAATGTTTCAAGATGCCAGGATGTTTTTTTTTTTTTAATGTTCTATAACATAGACAACTTGTCTGATATAAAGTAATATGAGTTATAATGTTTGCTAGCTTAATGTCAGTAAGAATGATTAGACAAAACTTTACTGTGATAGGCTATTCTCTGTTCCTGAATATAGCCATATATGTGTTTATAACTACCATATATTGTATAGGCCCACGTACAGCATGCTTGTGTTTTCAAGAATGTAACTAAGCTTCTGTTCATCAATATGTATCTGGTGTAAATATTTTTAATGTGTTATACCCGTCATTGGTGTTTGCAATGCGTCTGAGGTAAAAAAAAAAAAATAAAAAAACAAAGAAAAAGTGTATCAAGTCAGCTGTAAAAATCACCTGACAATAAATGTTTTATGTGGTAATTGTGTTCTACTTTTTTTCTATAAATTACCTAATAGTATCAGTGACCATCACAATAATGTTAATAATGCAGTTTATTTTGTGTAGCTTGGCATGCTTACTTTTTTTATTTCAGATAAATAATAACCTGTTACCAAAGCGAGCCAATGCAAATAAGCAGCCCACTCAGGAATCTTGGACACAGCTAAGACCAAGCGAGGCACACACTCCCATATCTTCAACGTCTCTTCAAAAAGTATGTCCTTCAGAGCGCATAAACAATATACATTTTGGAAATGCCAGGTATATGATGCTTCATTTATATCTTTCACCATGTCACATGAGCCTGCATTTATTTGATCCAAAATACAGAAAGTTGTATTTGCTTAAGCAGAAATATTGTGAAATATTCCAAAGCTAATTTTCCAGCATCATTACTCAGTCTTACTCCAAGTGTAACAATACACACTATACCATTTAAAAGCTGGGAGTCAGTATATATATATATATATATATATATATATATATATATATATAAATTTAACACACAAGTGATGCTAAATACAACAATCATGTTAGAAACGCCTGCTGTTCTTTCATCTAATAAAAAAACATCTATTTTCAAAATTAATAATAAATGTTTTTTTTTGAGTAGTAAATCAGAATATTAGAATGATTTCTGAAGAATCGTGCAATCAAAGCAATGATGCTTAAAAAATTCAGCTTTGAAAAGTCACTTTGATTGTTCCTAATAAACTGGGTTAACTGCACCGCAAGCACCCCTGCTATTTTGTAGGGATAATTAAATATATTCTAAATAAACTACAAACATAAAAATATATTCATTTATTTTGTCCTCACATTCTTTCTCTGTAACTCCTTTCCTCTCGGTCACACACCTGACTGAGCTCATTATGCAGCCCATTATGTGGGCCTTTGTCTTCTCAGGTGTGAATCACACAAATATTCATGATAGTTGACACCTACTGCATATGCCCTTTTAAAGCAAAAAGTGTCTTAGAAAAGTTTAATTAATCTATTGTTTTCTGTGGAGTAAACAAGATGATTTTCACATAATTTTGAAGCAAAAATTCTAGGCTACAAGCTCAGGCTTTGACGGTCTTTGAACAAATGTTCTCTAGGTGTTTTATGACCTTATTTCGGACTTCAAATTGTAGTTTTCTACTAACCATGCATAAACGTTGTTTTCTCAAAACACAATCATGTACTTACATCTATTTACATATTATTATGGCCTAGTTTGTACTGAATACAGTGTTTTCAGATTTACCTATGTATATGCTTAGAAGCAACTGAAAAAGCACAAAAGTCAGGAGATGTCAAAACTTCTACAGGCCCCCCGTAGACCTCAGAGGGTTAAAGTACCAGTTGGTATTGCAATTTTAAAAAAGTCCATTTTCTGCTAACATTTGAACACTGCTGAGCGGATTTCCTCAAACACTGCCCATTGGCCATAGTGTCACCCACCAAATAGATATGACTGTAATTGGCTACACTGATCATCGCTTCACGCTTCTTCACCGAAAGGTCACACAGAAGCACACGGGAGCCGCGCTTTTGAAAGCCGCTTCCAGTCTGTAGGCGAGGAAGACTATTGAATAAAGTCATTATTTTTTGATTTCGTACACAAAATGTATTCCTGTAGTGTCCCCTGATGTCCCATGAACTATTTTACTGATGTCCCCCTGCTATGTTTCTGTGCATTGATCATGGTAATAATATCCTTGCTGTCTGTGGAGGGTCAGAGAGCTCTTCATTGACACTTTTCATACAAAAATGCATGGATTCGCTACAGGAGGCCTTTTTATCTGGTCCCCTCGGAGCCGCTGTGAGGCAATATTTTATTAAAGATGCGACACTTTATTTCACGTCTTCTGACTGTTGACAAAAAAGCACCGCTTTTACCCCCTATTAAAAAGCTTTGAGTCCAGGATCTCTTGGCTCCCTCATTGATCGCTGGCGCCGAGGTTATATTGTCGCCCGACGGCCTGGGCAGCTGTTTCTTTGCTTTTGTTAGTTAGCTTTGTCCTGTTCCTGGCCATGTTCTGCAATCAGTTTCACCAGGGATGAATTGCTGGACATTCAGCACCACACATCTGATATATTACCGGTTTTCGACTATTCTGATGTTTTGCTGGACATTCTTGTCGGTGGAGCAGCTGCGCTTGATCACACGCTTCAGGAGGACGAAAGACGGGAAAAGAGCTGGCGCTGCCAGTAGACTCAGAAAACACGGATTTCGAACGAGTTGCCTAGCATCCATCTGGCAAATCTCCGCTCTCACCCAACAAAACGGATGAACTCCTTCTGCTCTCTCGACAAATAAGGATTTCACACTCTGCTGCTCTGTATTTCACGGAAACTTGGCTGAATGACGCCATACCGGGACAGCGCTCCATCTGCCGGGCTTTCAGCTGTTTAG